>NW_020954599.1:39805614-39812572 GCF_900497805.2 Vombatus ursinus | reverse complement strand
TAGGAACAACACATTGTAGTGCATAATAATTGTAGGAACAACACATTATAGTGCATAATAATTGTAGGAAGACTTTGGCAGTTGTTAACCCATTGTTAATCCTCTTCTGAAGTTAGGATAGCAGATCACTAGAGGGGAGAAATGTAAGTAGCTCAAGTACCTCCAACATTGCCTGGGGGATCATAGTCACTTTTGTCTTGCCTGCAGGAGGGAAAGATTATAGTACAGTATAAGAGTATAGGAGGAACTGGAAAAGAAATCCCTTTTTCTTTAAAGACGAGAGTTTCATTTGATAATCTACCAGTCAATGGAGAAAAGCTAGTTTTAATTCATGGTGGATTAAAAAAAAGAATGATGGGAGATATTAGGATTGTAATTTTTTTTTAAAAAGCTGGTCTAAGATTGTAGTGGAGAAGTCCTGGATTTGGAATGAAAGGAACCGAATTCAAGGACTGCCTTTGTTACTTGCTTTGTGATTTTGGGAAAGTCATTTCATTCTTCTAGGCCTCAGTTTTCTTTATTTTTAAAATTTGCTATTAGGGTGATAATAAGGACAAGTTTGGCTCATAGTTGGCCTTACCAGTTATCACTTACAGCACACATATTTTCTGCTCTTATACCAACCTCAAAGGACTCCTTAGCTTATATATAATATAACCTTTTATAGTAAAGACTTTTAAAAATAAATCACAGGAAAATATAAGCAAGCAAATAACATTTTCAATTAATAATATAGAAAATGTTTCTGTTTATACTTTGAGTCTCTTATAAATGGGTATACACTTGTAGATACATATCACATATGGCCAAATATTTAATGAGTTAAAGTCACTCACCTGATCTACAATTCTCCCTCTTTTTCCTTCATTACACACATAGGGTTAAAGTATGCAAGATATGAATTATGGGTAATCTGGTATATGTTCCTGAGCTGTGGCAAAAGATCCTGAAAACCCTATCACTATGTGTGGAGAGAAGAGAACATGAAAAGACAGTATCCAAAGGCATCGATCTAGCCAGGATGACATGTTGTCTAAAGAGAGGTCATTCTCAGAAAGGGTGCCTGGGGTGAGAGATGGAAGGGGAAAGAAACTGAAATGATTTATCTACCTCACAATTTTCTCTGGAACCAATCCTGCTGAGGTAATTCAGATCATAGATGCTTCAAGAGTGGACTTTAGAAATGGCCTTTCTAGATTTTAAAAGTTCTTCCTGGATAGATCTGAGAATGGATTGTTGGCTTTCCACGGATCATCTCTGTAAACATGATTACCCTTGGGAATGTTGTCCACCGGGAATCGGTAGTCTTATTCAAGGATGCCCTGGGAATGTTTTTTTCAAAAATAATTCACAGGGCACTCAGAATAGCATTGTATTCTTTAGGCTACAATCCTTCATTCTTAGTTTGGCTATCTGTTTCATAAAAGACAAGTAGTAGAGAAAACATTTTAGGCTTAAAAGTAAAGGGCATTTTGAAAATGTGGCCTTACAAGTTATTATATGATTCCTTCTTTATTTGCTAATGAGGGGGAAATTCAGTTTAACCAAAAATCATTTCAAGCACTTCTTGAGTCAAATGGGAAAATTTAAATTAAAGTAACAGGAGTATGAAGAGAGATAGATTACACAGAGATTTATTTCAAGGATATGCAGGAAAAAAGGCATAAGATCATAGATTTAGAGCTAGTAGGGACCTTAGCCATCAGTTAGTCCAGGGGTTGTTGGCCTGGTGTCCATGAACTTAAACATATATATATATATATTCTATAACTATTTCAAAACAATTGGTATCTTTTGTAATTCTATATATTTTATTTTATCCACTTTAAAAACATTATTTTGAGAAGGGGTCCATAGAGTTTAGCAAACTGCCATAGGGATTAACAATGCCTTCTCTAATTCAATACCCTCATGATTCACATGAGGAAACTGAGTCTCAGAACTAGCTGGAAAAGTGGATTGAGTTCTGGACCTAGAGTCAAAAAGACTTGATTTCAAATCAAACTTCAGACACTTATTAGCTCTATGACCCTGGGCAAGTCACTTAATTTCTCCCAGCCTCAGTTTCTTCATCTCTAAAATGGGAATAATAATAATAGCACCTACTTCCCAGGGTTATTGTGAAGTTCAAGTGAGATAGTAATTGTAAAGTGCTCAGCATAGTGTCTGGCACAAAGTAAGCACTATATAAGTGTTAGCTTTATTATCATTATACCTTTCTGGGGTCATAGATAGGAAGTGGTAAAGCTGAGATTTAAATCTAGGCCCTGTGATTCCAAATCTAGTGTTGTTTCCATGCTTACGATGCTGCTTCTTTTCAGAATGAGATTTCATAGTCCCTTTGCTAAAGGACAGTATCTGAAAATCTTGGTGAAAGTTGCATCAGTTGTGAGTCACCTAGGAACTCAGGTACCTGATTACTAGGGACATAATGAGCCTCATCGAAAGGCAACCTTGAATGCACAAAAGCATCCAAGATCTGGGAGCTTATTACTGGCAAGCAGGAATGTAGTAGGAAAGCAAAATTCAAGGCATGGATGTCTGACTATCATAAAAATTGTCATAGCATCAGCAAAGACTCTTAGCCTCTGGAGCTGATTCATTGGTCAGTAATTCAAGCACTCTTCTCCAGAGCACCAACTATGTGCCAAGTACTGTGACACCCCTTGAAGAAGGGGAATTCAAAGACAAATTAGACATAACACCTGCGACAGGGAACTTGCGTCTTAGTAGGGGAATCAGATGTATACAAATGATTATCGTTTGAAATTGAAATATGATGTTGTATACAAAATGCTGAATATTGGATGAGATCACCGATACAGGTGCTTTGGAGAGATCTTTCCATCCACTAGGCCAGTTGTACATCTGGCCTCAAAGGAGATGTTTGAATATGAGAAGTCTTAAAAGTTATTTTTTACAAAGAAAAATTTTGGAAAGTCGTGTTCATGCATGCCTTAACCATAACTGCACTCCAAATTACTGAGTGAAGTGGATGAGTAAGGCCTGTCAGGTTACATTTCTTTTCTTTTCTTCTTCTTTTTCTTTTTTTTGGCAAGTAATTGCCCATGGTTCCTAAGGGACTCATCTACTGCTAAAAACCAAAGATCGGAGGCCCTTGGGAGGCTCCTCGTGTAGTTAATTAGCTCAACTAGGTTCAGCATAATGCTGAATGAACAGCACATGTTCCTTCTCACCCCTCCTCTTCTTGGCTTTGTACCATGGCTAGGACAGCATCTCTGCCTCCAACAAGTTCCTCACAGGAATGCCTTAGTCACTATGGTAAACTCTTCAAGAGGTCTAGAGACGGATCAGTATAGATCCGACATTTCCAAATCCCAATATTTCAATGGATCTTAGCTCTCATCAAGGTGGACATCCTTTCTAGGAATGCAGATCACAACACAACCATACTTGCCTATTCTGTGGAACTCTCCTCCACATGCTCCCCAAAATACAAATCAGAAGGCCACTCAACTCGTCAGGTCAAAAAAAAGGTCAAACAAGGAGGCAATCTTTAGACTGAGTTTTGGCCTGGCTCCCCTGACTGAAGTGCTCTTGAATTGTCTGTTGTAATGAGATCTTTTCCCTGTGTTTAATGGGATGCAATATCAATAGAATTCCCTTTTTATTGAGAAACAGGAACAATATATTTTATAATTATAGACACTAATGGAGTATGAGGGTTGTCCATTGGATTGATGATGTTAGGAGCTAAGCCATTTGACTCAGCCTGTGACCATGAAGCCTCATCTTCAAAGCTGTTGCTGTTCCACCATCCAAACGGTAGGAACTGAGACACAGAACTCTGAAACTATGCAACCTCATCTCCTCACCAGCCATTTTCTACCTTGCTCTCCCAATCATAAACTCTCTCCAGTCTTCTATCTCTTGCTCTGAGAAATGTAGTCAAATAAACACTATCATTTTCTTGAAGGACATACTAATTGGTCATACTATTGCTCCAATGATCATCTTTATGACTCCCTTCTCTGGCCACTGTTTCCCTATAAATGTTATTTGCCTTCTGTTAAAATACAAGTTCTTTGAGGGCAGGCACTCTCATATTTTTGTATTTATATCTACAGTGCTTAGCACATAGTAAGTGTTTAACAATTGATATCCATCCATCCATTCATCCATCCATTATTACCAATGATAATAACAACAGCAATTACGGCTGATGGGGGTACTCATGAATTTACTGAACTCTGTAACTATAGACTTCCCTGTCATCATCAAGTCTTAGGACTTGAATTACTGGCATCCCATTCTGTTTCCATATTGCCAACATAACTCCTTTCTAAACTTTAGCTCCTCACAGCCCTAGCTTTGTTTTGGGGAGAGGAAATAGGTCTTTCCCTTCTCCCTCATTCTGTTGCCTGAAAATAAACACCTTCTTTGAAAGAGGTTTTGTTACTAAACACAACAGGAAATAGCAATGTTACAATAATGTAACATTAAATAAATGGGAAACAGGAGACATCACAAATTTATAGGAGTTTTAGGGTTCACTCTAGTGCATCCTGCATACTTCCAGTGAATTGGGCTTTGTTTATTCTTCAGTCTGTATCTTTTTGCTTAACTTTGTCCCTTACTCTTTCTTTTGTTCTGAGCTGAAACATCAGAGTAAACTGACCAATCGCAATCGCAATTCAAGGTTTGATCAAATCCCAGGCTCCTAATGGAGAATAGCTTTGGTTTGGCAAGGTTTGTTAGTTGTTTCAGCTGCTCTGAAATTGGCTTTCCATATTCTAAGAATCCAGGAATATATCAGGCAGCCTCCTCCGTATGGATCCTTCTTCTAGGCTCCAGGCCCACACAAACCTTAGATCCATCTCCTCCACCCTAGACGTAAGTTCATGAGACTCAAATCCAGAATGGACCTAAGAGACAATGCAGTACAAACTATTCATATGAGGAAACTGAGGCCCAGAAAGATTATTTGATAGCAAGCAATGAGTCTCTTTATATACTCAGTGCCTAGCACAAACAGGCACATAATCGGTATTTAACAAACATTTACGGAATTGAATTGCACTGGATGTTAAGTAAGAGAGCCAGGATTTGAAATCAGGTCGTCTGGCTCTATGTCTAGAGCTCTTTCCATTACCCTATGATATTCTGGACTTGGACCTCAGAGGGTGCAGTCCTTCTCTGAAGCTTTTATTCAGACCATGAAAAACTTCTAGTTGCTTTCCTCAAGCTTTAGGAAATCTTAATGCGACAGTCTCTTTGTCTCTATCTCTCCAGCCCATGCATGTGAGCAAGCGTGTACACACACACACACGCACACACACACACACACACAAAACCACACCCCTACACACCCTCTTTGGTCCTTTCTCTGTATCATGGTAGGTAGATTTGTCTGAGTTAAAATTTGCTAGCTGACTATTAGAGCTCATTCTACTCTCCTAAACCATCTTTTGGGTATCCTGGAAGCCACGTGAGTATAGTCAAAGTGCCAAGATCTTTGTGATTCTCTCCTTTAGGTGCAATCCTTAGAATTGCACTTCCCACCCTCCCCAAACTCATGGAACCCAGCTTATTTGAGATAATGATAGATGAACAATAGAAACCCTGTCTCAACTGATTGCTTTAGCCACCTCTCTCAGCTGAAAAATGCCCCATTGTTTTTTTTTTCCAGAAGTGTTAATAAAATCCAGCTACACAATTACTGTGGGTCATATATGAAACAGCATACAATTTCCCCCTCCTACCAGAATATTTTACAGTTGATGAGATTAAAAAAAAAACTGCTATCAAATACTCTCAATTTTCTAACTGGTCTGAATGCCATATAATAATTACTTTAGCAGGGCAGTTTTTCACAAAATGTGTTATTCACAGTCTTATTACTTTATTCTCTGTATATTAAACTGTATGAGTAATTTATCAACTCATAAAGCTAATCCATTGTGAATAATTACATTAATTGGTCCTTCTCTGATTTTTTTTTTTAATTCCCATCATTTTCTGTTGCCATTAAATTCAAACAACTTCAATTTACTCAGCTCAGGGTTGATTTCAGGCCAGCCACCATGAGGTTCTGATAAGGAAGGCTAAATCACTCTACCTGTTTTTTTTTCCTCCCCACTAGCTCCCGCCCCCTTTAATTAAGGACCTTGCCAATTTTGTTTCCACATAACTTTTTTCCCCAAACCAAACCTTCTCACTTAGTAATTCAGTTTTTTTGTAGATTATATAATTATATTCTTCCTTGATTATGCTATTATTATGACTATGCTTTCTTGAAACGCATATATTGAAATCAGTCTCTCAGCATGTGAATTCAGACACAAAATTCACTAGACAGTGTAGAACTCAGTGAGCATTCTCTCCCTAAATTATACATTTTTATAATGGTGTTATGCCCTTTGCAATGTCTACATTTCTCCTTTCTGTTCCCTGTGGGTCTACAGTTTTATATCTTACTTAGTTTCATTCTTAAACATTGATATTGCTCTCGGAACCTTGCAGGCCTCCGCTGTTCCCTTTGCCTAGAGTGCTCTGCAGAACACTCTTGCCAAGAGGCCTCCAGCTTCCTTTGTGATTTCTCCTAAAATTCAAAAATGGTATTCCACTGAGCCTGGGGTGATTGGCTACTTTGTATAAGTCTAATTACCTATTTGCCTGCTCACTTCACAATCAAGAATCCTTTTAACATTTTCACTTCCTTCCCTGAAGACGCTGAGATTTCAGGGTCTAGTCATTTTCAGATTTCTCAATTTAGAGATGTAAACCTATTTAGGATTTCAATGAAAATAACTCAACCAACTGCAAACTTTTATGGTTTTCATTATTTACTGCAGTTGTTGGGTCATATTCCCGTCTTGTATGGCTGTAAAGGCTCTGTTGGTTTAAATTTTGACCCTTACCTGAAGGGGAAAAATGTATGCATGCATGCTTGTGTGTGTGTGTGTGTGTGTGTGTGTGTGTGTGTGTGTGTGTGTGT
>NW_020954599.1:39681787-39805604 GCF_900497805.2 Vombatus ursinus | reverse complement strand
GTGTGTGTGTGTGTGTGTGTGTGTGTGTGTGTGTGTGTGTGTGTGTGAATAAGTACTTAAAAAGCTCCAATGATGTGCCAGGTACTGTGCTAAGCACTGGAAGTAGAAAGAAAGGTAAAAGACTAACCGTTTTCTCAAGGTGTTCATGGTTTAATGGAGATACAACATGCAAATATCTATGTATATGATAAATTGAAGAAAAGTAATGGAGGGAAGGCACTAGCTAGCATTAAGGCAGAACAGGAAAAGCTTCTCATAGAAGAATGGATTTTTAGTTGGAATTTGAAAGTAGTGTGTGTGTGTGTGTGTGTGTGTGTGTGCGCGCGCGCATATGCTTGTTTCTGTTGGGGAGAGGGGACATGAGAAGATGGAGGAAGAGAATCTCTTATTAGCCTTATCTAGATCAAAACCTGAAAGTATATTGGTAAAGGAAAGATTTTAGCTCTCTCTCTGTCTCTCTCTGTTTCTCTCTCCAGTATATATGCTGACTATACATGATGACCCTGTGAGTTAATTTGTTCATTTGATTATGAGAGGGGGTTGAACAATGGAGTTCCCTGATGTGATGAACTTATCAGGAAATAGCCATTTGTTTGGAATCCTTTGATTATCCATACCTGTCCCCAGAGAGATACTTTGCTAAGAGGATAAAAAGACACATCTTGATTAAGGCTCAGGGACTAGAGTTTCCTTAATATGAATTCGTAGGCCAAGACTCTTGGGAGGACCAATTCTGGGCTTTGTATCTGGGTTTTATGCTAGTTTATTTTATTATTTTATTTTACTTCATTTCTAGACATTCTCATCCCATTCTTTGCTCCTCATCCTCAGTTTTAATTCTCGCTATTGCCTCCTTATCTATCCTTTTTTTTCCTTTTAGGACTTTGTACAACTAGCTTCCTTCCCCTCTCTTTGTATCCCCTAGCTACCTAGCTAGCAAACGTTTAAGATGTGCCAAGCACTTCATATACATTATCTTACTTTTATCTCCATTTTATAGAAGGAAAAACTAAGGCAGTAGCAAGGCAGAAGTGAATGGTATGCAAAGTTGCAAACGAAATATCGCAGGATACTGTGGCTGGCCAGTAACCCTTTACTTCTCTGTCTGTCTCAATCTTTTGGCCTTTCTGACTTTCTTCAAGACTCAGTTCAAATATAACCTTTTCAAACGGCCTTTCCTTGTCTCCCCTTATGTGAACCAGGGCTAGTGCCTCTTTTTGAGTTCTCCTTGCATTTGCACCATATATATCTTATATGAACATGTTGTCTCCCCCATTAGAATGTGATGTCCTTGAGGTAAGATACTGTTTTTGCCTTCTTTTATATCCTAAGTGCTTAGCACAGTACCTGGCACATATTAGGCATTAAATAAATGCTTGTTAAAGAAGGAGGAGAAGGAGAAGGAGAAGGGGAAAGAGAAGGAGGAGGAGGAGAAGGAGAAGGAGGAGAAGGAGAAGGAGAAGGAGGTCAAGATGATGATAATGACGATGACAGGGTACACTCTGCAGGATGTTTCTGATTTCCAGGGATATCTCCAGATGCTGTGGCCAAGTGCAGAACTAGCATTCCTCCCTTCCTGGTCACCCAGTCTAATGTCTTCATTAGAGACTTTACACAGTATATGAGTATTTTTTCAGCAGGTTATTCATATAGGAGTCCATGTCGCTTGTTGAAGGGCATGTGGTATCCTTTTATATATAAGTATATCCCAAGACTTTGCTTTTTAGGGAGAGTAGGAATCATTAGGGTTAATGCTTTAAGAATTTGCTATGCACTAAATAGACCTTCTTCATGTTCTCATGACAATAATAGTAATAAGAACAGCTCGCATTTATATAGCAATTGAAGCTTTTGAAAGCACTTTATATACATTATTGCATTTTATTCTCTCAAGGGCCCTTTAAGTTAAATAGTAAAAATATCACTCTCCATTTTACATGTGAGGAAACCGAGGCTGAGATCACCTTGTCCAGAGCCACATAGCAAGTAAGTGCCAATTACGAAATTCCAACTCAAGGTCTGAGATTTGAAATCCAATTCTATATTTTGCTACACCATACTGCTCAGGGAAGGAGAGATGCAAATATGCTTGATTTATTTTCAGATATTTGACTGCATCAAAACAGACAAGGTGATTTATGAAGTGCTAGACTGATAGAAAGCCTTGAAATAGAATGATTTGCTTCCTCTTTGCTGTTTGTTCGTAATTAAAATGTCTCTCTTTTCTTATAGTGTTGCCTTTGAATTATTAGCCACTTTAATCTTTACAATTTTTTTTTTTTTTACTTTAATGTTTTGTCCCTCACTTTTCACTTTACTCCCTGGTCCCTTCGATGTTTAACAAGGTACATGCTTTTCATTTGTGTTGTTTTTCTGTGTTGTTTTTCATTTATGTAAGTAAAATTATCTTTTTTATTTATCACTAACCAATTTTGCATACACATTTTGTTTCATTAAGTGTGTGAGTCCACATCTTTGAAGATTGGTCATTGAAAATTTACAGGTAAAAGTGATGAGTGATAGAGTTGATTTCTTTTTATAGCTACCAAAGATGAATCCTATTTCTGAGATTCACTTCTGCCTTGCTACTGTGTATCCTGTTTAAGACTTAGTCTCTGCTTATCCCCGATTGTACACATAGAGTTCCCAATTAAATTAGAATGCCATTATGGTATCAGCTCTACAAATATACCACCAATCTCCTTTCGATTTCTTAATGTACTCCAGTCTCTATCTTGGTACTAAAATCGCCAATTACTCACTTCCACTCTGGCCTTTTTATACTTTTTTCATTTGCTCAGTCATTTTTATACTCCAGATGCTGTTTTTTTTGGTCAAGTGGCTTATAATATATCCCTACAAACACAATAGTTCACCCCCTAAAACATCCACAACTTCAGTCCATCATGACTTTATGGCAACACATGTTTCTCATGTGTCCCTTTTTTGTCTGGAATAGATAATAGAAATGTGCACTCAGTGAAATGCTTATACAAACAGGAACTCAAATGTGCCCTGCCCAAGCTCACCGTTATCCCTACAGATGTTACATGGAAAAGGTGTTCTTCAGGGCAGTATATGGTGTAGAAATGATAAAAGTGAAACTTCTTACTACTGTACTCCCATGGAGCTGACCTTCCCTCTACTATTGTTGATTGAAATGCATATACACCTCTCACTGAACTAGCCTTGTCTTTCATTCTATATGTATCCTCAATTAATAAGCTACCAAATATATGTCTTCCTCTTTTCCTTTGAACATTTCATGGGTACCACTGCATTCCTTGTGTTGGACCCTACATAAATATTGTTATATGTAAAATCATTAGATAGCTATAATAATTGTTGTTGTTCAGTCATTTTTTCAGTTGTATCTGATTCTATGTGACTCCATTTGGGGTTTTCTTGGCAAAGATACTGGAATGGTTTGCCAATTCCTTCTCCAGTTCATTTTACAGATGAGGTAACTGAGGCAGACAGAGTTAAGTGACTTGCCCAAAGTCATCTAGCTAGTAAGTGTCTGAGACCAGATTTGAACTCAGGTCTTCTTGACTCCAGGCCTGGAGCTCTATTCACTGTGCTACCCAGCTGTCCCACTATAATAATAGATATTATTATATCTATAATCTCTTATTCTCTCTAAAAGTGATCAGCCCACTTCCTCTGCAAGTCTTATACGCCCTTGATAGTTGTTAGCTAGAGTAACAAGGACTGAGGTTCAAATTCTGATTCTTACTAGCTGTAAATAGCTCAGCTACACTGAGCATCATTTTCTTAATCTGAAAAATGGAAATAACCTATCATGCAAGATTATTGTGAAAATTATAAACTTTGAAGTAATAGCTATAATTATATCTTTTATGCCACTTCTGTCAAGTAAGAAGTAATTGTTGGTAATATGCTACAATCTACTTATGTGCAATGCATGTGTTTTTTTCTTTTTGTTACCCTTTAGGAATGGAACATTTTCATTAAATAATACTCTTTCACAGTCATCAAATGATATAATACTTGTGATGCGCTTAGCACAGTGTATGACACACAGTAGACTATATATGTGTGCTTATGATCTTCTTCCTCTTTCCTTCCTCTCTCTCTTTTTCCCTTTTCCTCCCTCATCTCCATATACTTCCTATTCCTCATATTCCAAAGAATAACAGCTGGATCCATAATATATATATATATATATATATATATATATATATTTTAAATGTGAAAAGTTTTATTTTTTGTTTATTAGCAAAAGTATTCAGTGTTTACAAAGTAGTTTCCTCATAACCACTCTGAAAGACAGGTAGGGAGGTAAATTGTTAAGTAGTAGTAGTTGTAGTACTAAAAGCAATAGTAATAGCAGCTGCAGCAGCAGCAGCAGCAGCAGTAGGAGTAGTAGAAATAACAGTAGCAGCAGTTGCAGCAACTTTTATATAGCACTTTACGGTTTGCCAAGCATTTTACAAATAACCTCACAAGAAGTTTGGAAGTAGATGCTATTATTATGCCCATTTTACTGATGAGGGAACTGAACTTGAGAAAAGTTAAGTAACTTGTCCAGGGTCACATAGCTAGCTAATGCCTGAAGCTATATTTGAGTTCAGGTTTTCCCTGACTCCTTGTCCAGGTCTGTATCCACTGTGCCACCTAGGTAGCATGATAATGACTATCACCTCCATTTTGTAGATGAGAAAACTGAGGCTGAGAGAGTTTAAGTGACTTGACTAAGTTTATATTACTAGCAAGTGTCAAAGCTAAGACTTAAACCCACTTCTCACTTCAAATTCCAGTGTTAGTTTGACCTGCATCGTTTTGCTCTATTTCTGGCAGCAATACATGCATATTATACTCAGCTTCTCCCTAGCAGGCTCATCCTGACAATCTAATGTGTGTGTGTGTGTGTGTGTGTGTGTGTGTGTGTGTGTGTGTGAGAGAGAGAGAGAGAGAGAGAGAAAGAGAGAGAGAGAGAGTATCTCTCTCTCTATATGTATATATATGTGTGTGTGTGTGTGTGTGTATATATATATATATATATATATATATATATATATATATATATATATGAAGAATGAGAGGGAAAGAGAGAGGAAGAAGGTTAGAGGGAGAACCTTTCTAATCGCAATAAGTATTTAATTTTCCACATGCTTATGACCTAAAATAAACTGTAGCAATCAGAGTAAAAATTAGATAGCAGGATTAATGAGCTTCCACAGAAACAAACAAAAAAAAACTCTTTTGTGTAGGTTGCAGGTGAGCTTGGGTTTTCTGGTAAGTTCTATCAAACTGCAAAAGATTTCAATATGGTTCTAACGATAGATTGTATTTACTTTCTGAAGAACATTCAGACAAAGGTAGAGAATGGCTGATTACTGGAAGATTAACGACTGAATGGCTAATATTTTTGGCCAGCAATCCAAGAAACAAACAAAAATAGAAAATGTTAGTATGACTTCCTTTGCTTTTTATAGTAATGGTGGTTAAGGTAAAGGAAAAGTTATTAGCTGATCCTAAAAATCATATGGTAGACCATCCAAAATAATAATTAATATATGATCTATCTGCAAAGACCAAAGAAGGACTTCATATACTTCTGGAGGAACCTAAGCATATCCATACTGATACCCTAGGTAACAATGAAATCAGAAAATGTAAAGAAATTTTGATTAAATAAAAGGATGCCTTAATGAGGCAAATTAAGAAGTTAACAGAGTTGGTTTCCTCATGTACCTAGAAGCTACAAGAAATACCACTTGATGGGATCATTTGGTCCTCTTGTAATGTAATATTTATGATATGTTCCAGTAAATTAGACTGCCATGGAGAACATAGAATCATAAACTCACAAAATTTGATAGGTGAAAGAAAATCCAGGTAGGTCCAACCCCCAAAGCAAAGGAATCTCCGAGATAACATACCTGGCAAATAGTCACCCTGCCTTTTCTTAAAGATCTCCAGGGAGTGGGAAACTTTACTTCCTTAGGTGGCCCATTCCATTTTTGGACAGCTCTAATTGTTAGGAAGTTTTAGACAATATTAAGTTGAAAATTGCCTCTTGGCATCTTCCAGCCATTGCTTCTGATTCTGCCCTCTTGAGTTGAACAGAAAACATCTAGTCCCTTTCCCACATTTCAGGTCTTTAAAAATTTGAAGACGGCTATAATACCTACCCCACTCCAACCCCCTGAATCTTATCTTTTCTAAAAATACTCAGTTCCTTCAGTTCCTTCAAATGATCTTCATATATCATGAACTGAAAGCCTTTCACCATCTGGTTTCCTCTCCCCTAGATACTCTCTACCTTATCAACATCCTTTTTTAATTGTAGTGCCTAGGACTGAACATAATCTTTGTTGTTCAGTTGTGTCCAACTCTTCATAACCTCATGGACCATACTGTCCATGGGATTTTCTTGGCAAAGATACTTGAGTGGTTTGCCATTTTCTTCTTTAGTGGGTTAAGGCAAAGAGAGCTTAAATGACTCACTCAGGGTCACACAGGCTGGATTTAAACCCTGATCTTCCTGACTCCAGACCCAGTGCTTTGTCCACTGAGCCATCTAGTTGCCTGAACATAAATATACCAGATGAATTTTCATGAGGTCAGAGTATAGTTGAACTTTCTCCTTCTTATTCTTGGAAGCTAAGCACCTCTTAATGCAGCCTAGTTCACAAAAAGCTTTTCTGGCTGCCACATCATATCACTGATTGATATTGAGCTTCTGGTCTACCAACACCTCAAAACTTTTTTTTTTTTAGAACAACTACTGTTTATCAAAGTCTAGACTATCTAATACTTGTGAAGTTGATTCTTTGTATATGTCCAAGTTCAAGACTTCACATTTATCACTATTTAGTTTCATCTTATTAGATTCAGATCAAGGCTGTAGCTTGTTAAGATCTTTTTGGATTCTGACTGTGACATTTAGTTTGTTAACTAAGATATTTGCAGCTTGTATTCTTCTGTTGCATATGACAAAGTAGAGAAAATCCATAAACCTGACAAGTTTTTCCATCTAAGTCAATCAATCAACAAACATTTATAAAGTATCTTCTACAGGCAAACACTGTGCTAAGCACTGGAAAAACAAAGACAAAAATTAAAAAGTTCTTGCCTTCAAGGAACTTACATTCTACTGAGGGAATCGACATATATAAATGAGATAGCTTATATTTTGACACTTGATGAAAATACAGTTACAAGGGAGGATGGCAAAACTTATGTTGGAAAAAATGCTTTGAAATCAAGAAAGGAAGGAGCATCAAGAGTGGTGGTGCATATCTGCAATCCCTGCTAATAGGGAGACTGAGACTGGCAGATCTCTTGAGCTCAGAATTTCTAAGCTACAGTGGATTATGAGTTATAAAGGAGGTACTTAACTGTGTCAGGAGAAGATGCTACCTCATTAGGAATTCCTTAAATCAATGAAATAATAGATGTGCCCTTAAAACAAAACAGAGATGAGAATATTTGTATTAATTAAGACATGGGATTTATGGATTAGTATTGGAAGTAAGATTTCATTGGTATAGGCAACTCTTGAGTAAGGAAACTCCTTCTACATATGCAGGTCAACAACTTCTTTGAAACGTATAGTCTTGGGCTGTTGCATAGGTATTAAAAGGTTAGATGATTTGCAGACAGTCACACAGCCAGTATGTGTTAAAGGTAGAATGTGAATCCAGGTCTTCCTATCTTCAAAGCAAGTTCTCTGTCTACTTGTCTTTCACACCATTTTTTTGGGGGGGGGGTGGAAGCACTATATAAATGTTGACAACATTTAATAGTTCCTGGCACACAGTAAGTGTTTAATAAATGCTTGCCAACCAAATGACAGCTTGTTGACAGCCTGCCTGTTACCATCCTATGTTTTAGTCAAAGATACTCAATGTATGTACTGAGTAAACATCATGACAGCAAAAGAATTAGCATTGGAGATGATGCAAATATAATGGCAAAATTTGTATTTAATGTATGTGGGCTATAGCATAATATCAATGATGGCATGCATCTAAGATGTGGCATTAAAGACATCATCCTGTATACTTAGGGAATCCTAGAGAATCAACTAAAAAAATCGCTAGTTGAAATAATTAGCAACCACAGCAAAATTGCAAGGTACAAAATAAAGTTACATAAATCACGAACATTTCTATATATTACCAACACAGTACAGCAGCAAGAGATAGAAAGAGAAATCCCATTTAAAATAACTACCCAATATAAAATACCTGCCAAGACAAACCAAGAAACTATAGGAACACAATTACAAAACATTTTTTTATACAAATAAAAACAGATCCAAACAATTAGAAAAAATACTAATTGCTCATCGGGATAAAAATGACAATTCTACTTAAATTATTCAATAGCATACCAATCAAAATGGCAAAAAATATTTTAAAGAGCTAGAAAAATGGCAACAAAATTTATCTGGAAGAATAAAACGTCAAAAATATCAAAGGAGTCAATGAAAAGAACGTGAAAGAAGCTAGACTAGCAGTACCAGATCTCAAATTGTATTACAAAATGATAATTATCAAAACAATCTGATATTGGCTAAGAGATAGAGTGGTGGATCAGTGGAATAGATTGGGTACACAATACACAATAATAAATGATCATAGTAATCTAGTGTTTGATAAATGCAAAGATATAAAGTTTTAGGGGAAAAATCACTATTTGACAAAAATTGATGGAAAAACTGGAAAGTAATTTGGCAGAAACTAGGTATAGACCAACATCTTACACAGCATACCAAGATAAGGTCAAAATGGGTTCATGATTTAGAAATGAAGGGTGATATCACAAGCAAATCAGGGGAGCAGGGGATACTTTACCTGTCAGATCTATAGATAACGGAAGAGTTTATGTCCAAGCAAGGAATAGAGGACATTAGGGGAAGTAAAATAGATAACTTTGCATGAAATTAAAAAAAAAAAACTTTTGCACAAACAAAACCAATACAGTCAAAATTAGAAGGAAACTGGGAAACTGGGAAAAATTTCATAGCAAGTTTCTCGGATAAAGGCCTCATTTCTCAAATATAAAGAGAATGGAGTCAAATTTATAAGAATACAAGCCATTCCCCAATTGATAAATGTTAAAAGGATATGAACAAGTAGTTTTCAGATGAAGAAATCAAAACTATCTATAGTCATTTGAAAAAATGGTCTAAATCACAACTGATTAGAGAAATGCAAATTAAAAGGACTCTAAGGTGCTACCTCATACTTATCAGATTAGCTAATATGATAGAAAAGGAAAACAACAAATGCTAGAGGAAATGTGGAAAAGTTGGGACATCATTGGTGGAATTGTGAACTGACCCAACCATTTTGGAGAGCAATTTGAAACTATGCCTAAAGGGCAACCAAACTGTGCATACCTTTTAATCCAGAAATACCACTACTAGGTCTTTATCACAGAAATCAAAGAAATAGTAAAAGTTCCTGTATGTACAAAAATTTTTGTAGTAGCTTTTTTGTGGTGGTAAAGCATTGGAAATTGAGGGGATGCCCATCGATTGGGGGATGGCTAAACAAATTGTGGTATACGATTGTAATGAAATACTATTGTTCTATAAGAAATGATGAGCAGGATGGTTTTAGAAAAAAATCTATGAATACTCATATGAGTTGGCACAAAGTGAAGTGATTAGAACCAGGAGAATATCATGCACAGCAATAGTACTATTGCAAAGATGATTAACTGTGAATGACTTATCTATTCTCAACAATTCAGTAATCCAAGACAATTCTGAAGGACTCATGATGAAAAAAAAAAACTTCAGAGAAAGAACTTTTAGAGTCTGAATGCAGATCGAAGCACACTTTTTTACTTTATTACTCATGTGTGTGTGCGTGTGTGTGTGTGTGTATGTGTGTGAGTGTGTTCTCTTTTGCAACATGGCTAATATGGACTTCCCATGGTGGAATGGGTGAGTGACAACTTGTTAACTGCCATGAAGGCTACTGAAGCAGGTACTGTGAAGCACTTAGAGTTTGGTCAGATATAAGATAGCAAAGTTATTCACCACATCCCAGGCCATTGCCAGTCATCTTGATTTTTGCCTTGTCACTGGACTTCAATGACTCTGGAGAGAGAGTGAGGTTGATGGCTTTCTGCAACTCTGCCTCACTTAAATCCAATTCATGCCCAAGTCAAGATATCACCTGGGGGTGTCGTTAGTTTTCTTCCAAAATGGACAAACAACAACAGCAACAGCATGGAAATATCTTTTGCATGATTGCAAATGTATAATCTGTATCAAAGTGCTTGATTTCTCAAGGAGAGGCACGAAGAAAGAGAAAATTTGGAACTCAAAAATTATTTTAAAAAAAGAATGTTAAAATTATTTTTACATGTAATGTAGTAACAAATAAAATAAAAAAAATCATTCCTTTAAAAAAGGATATTATCCTAAATACATTGGCTCATAAGGTCATATATACCAGATTTGGAGCTAGAAGGAACCTGAGGATTTTTTTTAGAAGACATTGTAGGCAAGATAAAATATTTATGTAGTAGAGTATATGGAATGATGGACTCAGTGTCAGGAAGATTCAGATTCTAATTCCATCTCTGACATGTATAGGTTGTAAGCTTATGGACAAGTCATTTAAGCTCTCTGAGCCTCAGGCCACTTGGTAAGATTTAGCAACTAAATTACATATGGGCTGTCATCTGTGTTTTAGGGAAAGCAACTCATATGCCGCTAATATCATAGCTTTTTGAAGTATTGATATATTGAGGATATGTATGTCTGGAAAAGAAGGTATGCTGGTCATGTAGGAAGAGTGAGGGAAAACAGATGGACATCCCCGGTGTTAAACTTCATTTGTCCATGAAATATTAAATGAACCAGATGAAAGAGTGTTAAATAGCCCCATAATGGAGGACATATGTACAAGAACTATGCAATATGGGAAGGCAAAGATGGGTTGTAATCTCCAATTGATTGGCACCCTACCTGTAGGTCATTAGTGTTCTCCTCTCAAATTATCTAGAACTTCCAAATTTTATTTCTCCAATAGACTGTAAGTTCCTTGGGGCCAGGGACTATTTTTTTTTATTTTTGTGTTCCCAGTGCATAATATAGTGCCCTGAATGAAGCAGCTGTTTATTAAACACCTATGGGTATTTAACAAACCCCATCAATAAACATTTGTTGAATGGTACTATGGAGAGAATATCTTCACTTTAGAGTTCACAGATTCATTGAAAAATCAACGCTACTTAATGATCAATTTAAAATATCTCTTAGAAAGAGGGCAGGCTTCAGAATCATAAAGTCTTGAGTTCAAATTTTGCCTCTACATATGTCCTAAGTCTTTTCACTTAGCGAATAGGCAACTCTTATTTCAAAGATAAATTAAAGATGAGTTATTCAGTTATACTGGGGGGTGAAAATTTACTCAGGGAATTCCCTACTAAAATCAAAGAATCAGACCAAAGAAACAAACAAAACTATCTCTAAGATGCAAATTTGAATTGTTACCTAAACATTTCTCAGACTGAATGATTTTGAAATTAATTTAAGGTTGGTCTTGCAGAATCATAAATGATGTTGATAATGATATGAGTAGTTCAATACAAAAGGTGAGTTTAATTCCAGTAACATATAGTCTGTTTAACCACAAAAGCAGGAATTTTCCCAATTGAATTGTTATCATTCAGATAGGCAGGCTTGAGACTTTAATGTCAGAAAGAGTCCTACCATTTCTCTAGGAAATGGATCTAGGGGAAAGTGAAGTGCCCTAAGAGTCAGAATGCCTAGGTTCTAATTTAGACTTCTTCACTTACTTGTATGGTCCAGACATTTTACCCCATTTACTCCTTTTCCTAATCTACAAATGGGAGAAAACTGGTGTCTCAGTTATGAGCCTTATAAGGATTTTGTAAAGGTCTCTTGAGGGCAGCCAGATGGTTCAGTGGAACCCTATACCTGGAGTCAGGAAGACACCAGTTGAAATCCAGCCTCGGACACTATGTGACCCTGGATAAGTCACTTAAGCTCTGTTTATCTTAATATACTAGAGAAGGAAATGGTAGACCACTCTAGTATCTTTGCATCATGGACAGTGTGGTCCATGGGGTCACAAAGAGTCAAATATGACTGCATGACTGAACAACAACAAAAAAGGTCACATGAAACAGTAAATATTAAATCAGGATATAAATTTGACATATAACCCAATCAAATCAAATTTGATTGTTCCATAGAAGGTTATGTTGATCATTGACGTAACATATCATACACTTGTTAAATGGCATCAGTATATGTATGGATATATGGATCATCATTAAATCAGTGTATTGCTTGGTCTTATAAAGGTTTTTCCAGTCTCTGAAGGAAAAGGTGATTTTCTTCCTCTCATGTGGAGAAAAGACTTCTCTGAGGAAATTGTTTATTATCCAAGATTGGATCCAATATGGAGTTTCATATTTATGTCCCAATTATAGGACAACTACATTAATTGAGTTTAAGTTGCTTAAAAATGGAACTTAATTCACTATAAATATAATTGACTGGAGACCAGATAGGATTTGGTATTTTTTACACATAATCTAAAGTATAAATGCTTTGTATCCAAAATGAAAATTTGGCTGAAGAATCAAGCTTACTAGATACTCTGCTTTAAAACAAAATATTGGATAGTTCAGGCCTTTTTAATTCAAAGTTGTTTCTTTTTTTTATTTTTTGGTCCCTTTATCAAATAATTTTTATTGTCATTATTATGTAGAACACCATTATTAGCATTATATTTGAATATGAAATACAATATTATTAATGATCAAGCATATAGATTATAATCTTCCAGGAAAGGAGGAAGTAAATTTCAAATTAGTTTTAAGTCCTTTTAAGAGTCTTTATTCTCATTGATAAAAGGGATCCAGAATTTCTATTATCTTTAAGTATAACATATTTTAGGATAAAAACAATGAAGTGAATTTTTATGTATATAGATAATTTTATGATATTTTTGAAATGCAGAAAGATAATTTGAAACAATGTATTTCTAGAATTTTATTATAAATATCCTAGCCATTTATGAATAACATTTTAAGACAAAATACTAAATATGCCCCTCAATATGGTTTTTTTTTTTTTTTTGGTGAGGAAAAAGAAAGCTAAAGATAAAATGTTAGAATTTAGAAGACCTGGAGGTACCTAAAGATAATTCAAGATTTCTTGTTTGGAATGTAAGAAAATGTAAAAATTAAGGCAAAAATATGTCTTTTCATTATGCTGACTTCTTTTATCAGCAGAAGTAGAAAAACCATCCATCTGTTGAACTATGAAGCATGTTTTTTTTCCCATGTACTCTTCGCTCCTAATTGTATGCTCCATACTTGTACATCTTGAGCGCATCTATTCTAGTCAATTATATACAGTTTCATTTCATTATTTCTCCAGAACTTGTTTTTCCTTAGCTCTAGATGCAGTGTTGATCAGTTCCAAAGAAAATATAGGAGAGTGCCCCAGTGACAGTTAAAAGGGACTTGAGCCACCACCAGGAGTTTAATGGAAATGAATTAGGCTCTCAGTACCTTAATAGGTGATTTGAAATTTCAAATTTTGGAACAATTTCCATTTTGAAGTTGGATGGTAATAATATAATTATGATAATAGAGTGCATATTTATTTCATGTTTTTTTTTAATGCTCAACAACCCAAGGAAGGGCAAATGTCGTAATCCCCAATCTTCACATGAGGAAGACTGAGGCTCAAAGGAGTTATTTGACTTACTTCTTAGACTGCTAGTAAGTATCATATTTAGCATTTTATTATTTTTTATTTTTTAAAATTAATTAATTGATTTATTTTGCAGATTGAAGATTTTTTTTGTCAGTGTTTCTCTTTTTTAAAAATTAATATATTTTTAGTTTTCAACATTCACTTCCATAAGATTTTGAGTTCTAAATTGTCTCCCTCTCCCTTTCTTCCCCCCTTCTCAAGATGGTGTGCAATCTGATATAGGCTGTACATATGCATTCATATTAAACATATTTTCACATTAATCATGTTGTTAAGAAGAATTAGAACCAATGGGAGGAACGAGAAAGAAGAAACAAAACAAATGAAGAGAGCAAATAATATGATTTGATTTGCATTCAGACTCTATAGTTCTTTTTCTGGATGCAGATAGCACTTTACATCGTGGGTCTTTTGGAGTTGTCTTAGATCCCTATATTGCTGAGAAAAGCTAAGTCTATTAAAGTGAGTCATCGAACAATGTTACTGTTACTGTGTACAATGTTTTCCTGGCTCTACTCATTTCACTCAGTGTCAGTTCGTATCAGTCTTTCCAGGTTCTTCTGAAGTCTGCCTGCTCATCATTTCTTATAGCACAATAGTATTCCATTACATTCATATATCACAACTTGTTCAGCTATTCCCCAACTGATAGGCATCCCTTCAATTTCTAACTCTTTGCCACCACAAAAAGAGATGCTATAAATATTTTTGTACATGAGGGTCTATATTTAGTATTTTAACCCAGGTCACCTGATTTCAAGTCAGTTCTTCCCACTATTAAAAGCATACTAGTTTGTCTATGCTTTTCCATAATGGTGAGATTTTTTTTTGAACTGGGGTTAAACGAGACATTATTTACTTCTAGAATCAGAGGAGTTAAATTAAACTGTATATCAGATACAGACACACAGGATCATAGAGTGTTAATAGCTAGCCTTTTTATAGCTCTTAAAGATTCACAAAGCACTTTACATATATCATTTCATTTGATCTTCACAACAGCTCTGGGAGGTAAGTGCTATTATTATCCTCATTTTAGAGATGAGGAAATTGAGGCTATCATTAAGTGTTTGATATCATCAAACACAGGCTTTCTTACTGTATAGGTCTGGTTGGTCCAGACTGAGGTGTAGAAGAAAAGAGCATTACATGTGAGGTAATAGGACATGGATTCAAATCCTAGTTATCCAATTTACCTGTTGGGTGACTTGAGCAATTCATTTCTACTTTAAGAGCTAAAACCTCCCTATCTGCAACATGATTAGATAATCTCTAATGTCCCTTTCAGATGTAAATGCTGTTTATTAATGTTCCTTAAGAAATTGATTCACAAACAACCTGGCTCTTTAAAATGTAAGCAGAACCACAAGCCAAAAGAAGATGTCTATAGATACACAATGTGTCAATCACCAATTGTCATATAATGGAATTTTAAGCTACTATAATATGCACAGTAGACACTGCACAGTGAAATTGAGTCAGGAGGATCTGGCTCTACTCCTGATCTCATAAGCTCTCAGTGCCCCCAAGAGATTAAGACTATAAAATGTAGAATAGTTACTGACCTTTGTTCATGGAGGGAGTGTACAATCTGGGAATCTCCCTAAATACATGGAAATCACCAAAAGAGAATGATAGTGATGACCAACTCTCACAAGGGACATGGTGGCAAGCAGGTACCTCTCCAAATTGTAATGGGTGAACTCTCACTAGAGTTACTAAGTAGACTGACTCACAAGAGTGGTGATTTACTAGGTCTTATTTTAAAATGTATTCCATTGCTCCTCAATTTACAAATTCTATAACTTTAGGTTCTTAGACTATGGAAGGCAAAAGTTATTGTCTACTAGATGCTAAGGACAGTTTGATTGTTTTACAAGCTCACATGGTCTTTGTAATAGCATCCTAATTGGTCTCTATCTCATGTTTGTCTACTCCTTAATCCAGGTCTTTTTAACTTGGGTCCGTGAACTTTTAAAAAAAATATATTTTGGAACCGTATTTGGTTTCTTAGCAATCCTGTATACTCTTGTTTTATGCATTTAAAAACATTATTCTGAGATGGGATCTTTAGACTTCACTGAATAACCAAAGAAGTTCATGATACAAAAAACAAAAACAAAAAACAAAACAAAACAAAAAACCAAACCAGTTCAAGTGACTCCTTTAATCCAGCCTCCACAATAGTTGAACAGATCTGATCATGTCACTCTTCCCTTCCATTACATTTTTAGATTATATGTAAACTCCTCTCTTTCCATTTAACTCCCTTTACAACCTGACTTCAACCTATAATTGCAGACTGATTATTCTATTTTTCTGTCATGAGCTCTGCTAGCCAGAAAAACTAATTTTCTTGCTGATCCTTACACATGGCACTGAGCCACCATCTCTATGCCTTTGCACAGATATGCATACCTGGACATTATTCTCTACTGAACTTCATCTTTTAGAATTCCTAACACCCTTCATAGCTCATCATAAACATTGCTTCCTACGATTGCCTCACCTAGAAAATTGCCATCTATTTATTTTTCTTTCATTTTGATCATGCTTATGCTATCTCCTCTTATAGAATATAAATTCTTGAGACCAAGTCTGTTTCATTGTTATTTTTGCATGCTGATTGACCAGGGAACAGAGTCTCTGGCCCCAAGTTGGTATGTAATAAGTGTTTGTTGATAGATCTATTAATCTTTGCCACATGAAATCTCACAGAATCAAATTTATTCTTCAAAATAGCAAGTCATCAAGTTATGCTTGAATTATTATGGAATTTTAATATATTGCAGATAAAATACCTATTTCTAAGATTACATGAAATAGCTAGACAACCAGCACTTTGAGTTGTTCATCAACATATAATCATATATAGGTGCAGCAAATGGACAATTAGTTGATCTCAGAATTTAATAGGAGGAAATCACCCTGAATCATAGTTAAGAAATCAAGCAATAATACCAAGATGAAGAAGAAAGTGTGATCACAACGAGACTGGGTAACTTCATCAAAAATGGGTCATGCCAGGCATCTCATATCATTTTTTTAAAATTTTGTTAAGTTCCTAGATTGATAGATTAGAAGAATGCTATAGAAACAGTTGGGGCAGCAAGATGGTAGGGGAGATAGAGTCCTGGGCCTGGAGTCAGGAAGGACCTGAATTCAAATCTGGCCTCAGACACTTACTAGCTGTATGACCCTGGGCAAGTCAACCCTATTTGCTTCGGTTTCCTCATCTGTAAATTGAGTTGGAGAAGGAAATGGCAAACCACTACAGTATCTTTGCTAAGAAAACCCCAAACAGGGTCAGGGAGATTTGGAAATGACTGAAATGACTGAACAACAACAATGACAACAACAACAACAACAACAACAACAAAAATAGAAATGATTTGTCTAAATTTCAGCCGCAGTTTTGACAAAGTCTCTGATGGCGTCATGTGGACAACATGGTTAGATGATAATCAAATTACATGACATTGGCACTATTCCAAATGACCTAGCCTCCCAAAATAATCACTGAGAGAGGTCAATGGCAACTCAATTAAAAACATCCCATGCAGTACCCCAGGATTCTATTTGGATGTTTAATATGTATCGCTTATCAATGATGTGAATGAAGGTATAGATTACTTATTTATGAAATTTGCAGATTAAATGAATATAAGAAGGTAAAGAGGAAGGAAGGAATAAGCATTTATATAGTATCCAGTATCTGCCAAGCCCTGTGCTAAGTACTTTATAAATATCTCATTGAAAACATGGAAAAATGCTGGTACTCTTATTATTCCTATTTTACAGTTGAGGAGACCAGAAATTAGGTTACTTGCCCTAGGGTAACACAGTTAGTAAGTGTTTGAGACCAGATTTGAACTCAAGTCTTCCTGACTCCAAGCCCAGTGCTCTCTCTATTGTATTAGCTGCCTACAAGCAGCTAGTTTAATGTGACTAAGATGGTGGAGGCAGGGTGAGGCTGTAACAATATTTTGACAAGCTTGAATATTGGATTAAATCTAATCAGATGATATTTAATAGGGATAAGTGTCAAGTCTCACACTATGAATCTATGGATCATTTGAAGTAGCAATATACCCTTATTTAGACTATGTATAGGAAAATATATTTTTTCACTTAATAGTATTTTATTTTTTTCCAATTACATGTAAAGATAGTCTTCAACATTCAATTTTCTAAGATTTTGATTTTTTTCTCCCTCCCCACTGCCCCCTCTGCAAAGCAGTATGCAATCATATAGGCTATACATATACAATCATATCAAACGTATTTCCACATTAGTTATGTTGTGAAAAAAGAATCAGAAAAAAAAGAGAAAAATCACGAGAAAGAAAAAAAAATTTAAAAAGAGAAAATAGTATGCTTCAATCTACATTCAGATTCCATAGTTGCTTCTCTAGATGTGGAAAGGATTTTTCATGCTGAGTCTTTTGGAATTGTCTTAGATCATTGTATTGTTGAGAAGAGCTAAGTTTTTCAAAGTTGGTTATTGCACAATGTTGCTGTTACTATGTTCAGTGTTCTCCTGGTTCTGCTCACTTCACTCAGCAACAGTTCATGTACGGTTTTTCAGGTTTTTCTGAAATATGCCTGCTCATAATTTCTTATTGTGATAAGTTGCTGCAATCTCTTTGCTTATATTTTATTTAAAAATTTTGCATTAATATTCATTAGGGAAATTGATCTATAATTTTCTTTCTCTGTTTTGGCTCTTCCTGGTTTAGGTAGCAGCAACATATTTGTTTCATAGAAAGAATTTGGTAGGACTCTTCCTTTGCCTATTTTGTCAAATAGTTTATGGGGGTATTAAAATTAATTGTTATTTAAATCTTTAGTAGAATTCACTTGTATATCCATCTGACCTGGAGATTTTTTTCTCAGGGAGGTCATTGAAGGTTTGTTCAATTTATTTTTCTGTAATAGGATTATTTGAGTATTCTATTTCCTCTTATGTTAATCTAGGCAATTTATATTTTTGCAAGTATTCACACATTTCCTATAGTTTGTCAGATTTATTGGCATACAGTTGAGTAAAATAGCTCCTAATTATTAGTTTCAGTTTCCTTTTCATTGGTAGTAAATTCACCCTTTTCATTTTTGATGCCGATAATTTGGCTTTCTTCTTTCTTTTTTTTTAAATCAAATTAATGAAAGGTTTATCTATTTTATTTTTTTTAACAAAACCAGCTCTTACTTTTATTTGTCATTTCAATAATTTTCTTAATTTCAATTTTATTAATCTCTCCTTTGATTTTCAGAATTTCTAATTTGGTATTTAATTGGGGATTTTTAATTTGTTCTTTTTCTAGCTTGTTTAGTTGCATACCAAATTCATTGATCTCCTCTTTTTCCATTTTATTCATGTAAGTTTTTAGAGATATAAAATTTCCCCTAAGACCTGCTTTGGCTGCATCCTGTAATTTTTGATATATTGCTTCATTATTGTCTTTCTCTTTGATGAAATTATTGGTTGTTTCTATGAGTTGTTTGACCCACTCATTCTTTAAGATTAGATTATTTAGCTTCCAATGAATTTTTAGTCTATCTTTCCATGGCCCTTTATTATATTTAAATTTTATTGTGTCATGATCTGAAAAGGATGTATTTAATATTTCTGCCTTTCTGCATTGGATTGTGAAGTTTTTATGCCCAAGAACATAGTCAGTTTTTGTTAGGTCCCATGTACTACTGAGAAAAAAAGGTATATATTCCTTTTGATCCCCATTCAGTTTTCTTCAAGATGTACCATATCTAACTTTTATAAAATTCTATTCATTTCCTTAACTAATTTTTTTCTTTTGCTAATTTGGTGGTTAGATTTATTTATTTCTGAGAAGGGAAGGTTGAGGTCTCCTGCTAGTATAGTTTTGCTATTTCTTCCTGTCACTCACTTAACTTCTCCTCTAAGTATTTGGAGGCTATACCACTTGGTGCATATGTATTTTGTATTGATATTACTTCACTGTCTATGATACTTTTTAGCAAGAGGCAGTTTCCTTCCTTTTCTCTCATAATTAAATCCATTTTTGCTTTTGCTTTGTCTCAGATCAGGATTACTACCTCTGCTTCTTGTTTTTTTATTTATCTATTTTACTTCAGCTGAAGCATAAAAATATTCTGTTTCAGCCTTTTACCTTTGCTCTGTGTGTATCTCTCTGCTTAAAAGGTGTTTCTTGTAAACAGTATATTTTAGGATCATGCTTTTTAATCCATCCTGTTATCTGCTTCTGTTTTATGGGAGAATTCATCCAATTAACATTCACAGTATGATTACTAACTGTGTCTTTCTCTCCATCCTCTCTCCCCCCCATTTATACTTTTCTTTCTTCTTTCACACTTTCTCTCTTCACCAGTATTTTGCTTCTGACCACCACCTCCTTCAATCTTCCCTCCTTTCTCCAAGCCCCCCTCCCTTTCTTTCTCCTTTCTCCTCCTGTTTCCCTATAGAGTAAGATAGATTTCTATAACCAACTGAGTGTATATGTTATTCCCTATTTGAACCAAATATGATGAGAGAAAGGATCATACAATGCTTATTCCTCTCTCCTCTTTCCCTCTGCTGTAATAAGTCTTTGTGCCCCTTTATGTGGTGTAATTTACCCTATTCTGCCTTCCCGTTCCCTCTTTCCACAGTACAATCCTTTTTTCATCACTTAATTAATTATTTTTATCATCATACCAAAGTCAAATTATACTCACAATGTCTATGTACACCCCCTCTAAATGTCATAATAAATATACAATTCTCAAGAGTTACAAGTATCATCTTTCCATGTAAAGATGCAGTTTAACCATACTGAATAACATGTTTTTTTTTTCTTTCCTGTTTACATTATTATGCTTCTCTTGGGTCTTGTATTTGATGATTTAATTTTCTGTTCAGCTCTGCTTTTCTTTTTTTCAATCAGGAATGATTGAAAGTCCACTATTTTATTGAATGTCATCTTTTTTCCCTGAAAGATTATGCTCAATTTTGCTGAGTCATTGATCTACAGGCAATAGGGTATAGAAACCTATCCTGTCCTGTAGGAAAATAGAAGGGAAAGAGGATAAGAGAAGGGGGGAGATAGAAAGGAGAGCAGATTAGGGGAAGGGGTATTCAGAATGCACATCATCCTGGGGTGGGGGGAGGAATGTGATGGGGAGAAAATTTGGAACTGAAAATCTTGTGGAAGTGAATGTTGAAAACTAGAAATAAATTAATTAAAAAAAACAAATAAAAAATTTAAAAAAAATTAAAGTTGAGCTCCTTTGGTGGAGCACAGGGGGTAGTGTCCCAAGCTTCTTGTGCTGTGGGTCACGGACATGGTCACTGAATTTGTGTGCTAGGTCCTCGGATGCTGGCAGTTAGAGGCTGTAGGAGTCTGGTAACTTACCTTGTGCTGACCTGAGGTCCTATTGATGGTATCTGGCATATGGTGAGGCCAGGTGGGGTTTTCCTGTGTTTCCCCACAGCTACATTGAAGCACATGGAGGTTCAGCCACTAGAGGACTCCTGCCCATCTGGGGCAAAGCATGGGGAGGTCCAACTGCTGGAGGATGCTGAAGAACGAGGAGGTCCTGCCACTGGAGATGCCTGCTTACCTGGGGCTATGCTGAAACACATGGTGTTCTCTGAGCTGGAGTCTGTCTGTTCCCCTGGGTATGCTAAGGCACATGGAGGGGTCCTGGTATTGATGTTTGCCTGCTCTACCACACTGGGGCTCAGGATCTCCCACTGGTGTGCTTAGTTGGGGCTTGCTGCTGACTTGCTGGAATGCTCCCTCTCCTGGAATTCACTCCCCTTTTACCCAAGTGAGATGGACCTTTCTTGCTGATCCTCCAGATTTCCCAGGCTAAAAGATTACTCCACCCCATATTTCCACTCACTCTGCTGTTCCAGGATTTGTTCTAGGGTGCTATTTTATGGTTGTTCGGAAGTGAATATGGGAGAGTGACAATGATTTACTGTTTATTCTGCCCATCTTGGCTCAATAGTATCTTTTTAGCTGTTATATGTGACACTCCTTCAATAGCTATTTAGCTAGCACTGTGCTAGGTACCATGAATAATCCAAAAAGAGATGAACTCTGATACCTGATACTTTTTTAGTAAAACAAACAAATAAATAAAAGGGCTGCCTATTCTGTATGGCCTTTTACAACAATTTTTTGAACATTTAATGAAACTGGGATTGAGTAAAAGAAAGAAAACTCTGGTAAGAGCCACATTAAAACATAAAGGAATACTCTTAAGTAATGGAGAGCTTTTGAATATAATGAAATAGGAAATATCAATCATTTGAGTCTGAGACAGAAGTGTTTGCCATGGCTAGGAGAGAATATGTATAGGATAAACTACACATCTTTCTGGAAAAAAAAAGAAAGAAATGCAACTACCCCAAGAAAGAATAAATATTATTTCAATGATCACATTTTCCTATTGACTTGTTCTGTTTTACATAATACCAGGTTTTTCTTTTTTTAAGAGGGAGAGAAGATAAGAAATGTGTGATTTTTTTCTTTCTTTATTTTTCTTTGTCATCTGATCCAGATATATATTAAAAATAATTACTGTGTCCCAATTAACTATCTTCCATAGTACTTAGGTTTATTAATGTATCAAAATAATATAAAGAGAATTAGATAAGAAATAAATCAAATGCAGATGCAGTAATAAAGATGATAAATTATTTAAAGCAATAGGTAAACATTGTTGATTGGCATTCATAACATTTTAAAGCACCTTGCAAAAAACTAATTCAAGGATACTAAGATTAGAATCACCCTAATCTTCATATTATACAAAGTATTTTATCTTAGTACCATTCCTGACAGGTAGGTAATGATTGTTGAAAATTTGCTTTTGTGGCTTATAGATATTTGAAATCTTGGTTAAAATATTTAGTGCTATACTCTACATTTGATTGTAATTCATTTTTGCTATAACCCCTATGTCTTTCAGTACGTCATATAAAATGAGTATTTTATAAATGATCAATGAGCAGGAAACAGATTTATCTTTACTTTAACAGTTCTCTAGAATTTGAGAGGAATAGTTTTGTACTGGACCCTGATTGCAATTGAGACCAAAGGAAGAAAAAAAACAGGATAATCTTAGCATAATACTACAGGAGTAAGAATACAAAGATACTAGGTTTCGTATGCTCCAGTGAGTCTGCACAGGCTGAAAAGAGCATGAGTATTGTCATTGTGCTGAGACTTAGAGGGAGTGCCAATAGTCATACTTACCATAGAATATACCACAGACTACCCACCATATGTGCATGGGTATGAGGATAGATGATTGAGTTGGAAAATTTACAGGATAAATGGAATTATGGATACTGGGAATAGTATTTGCTACTTTTTATGTTTTATTTTTATATGTTGTAATTTGCTTTAAATTTTCTTTTATCAGAAATTATTTCTCTTTTTATGAATTGATCTCTTGTTTAAAGGGAGAAAAAGTTACCCCTTACTTCCTATTTTTTTAAGTATGAGTTAAATAAGAATATCTTACTAATTCATTTTCCCAGTTGATTTAAATAATTTTGGCTTTTTAAAGAGATGATTCTAATATCTGGATGTTTCTTAGGGGATTATTTCCTTTCTTTATATTGAATACATGAGTATAATGTCAACAAGACATGTGTAATTACTAATTTTCATGAAAAGCAGATATGAAAAAAGTAAAGTGTTTAGGTGGTTTATTCCAATTGGAAAAAATATTTACTTTTCTAAAGGTTGTACTTTATTCAATATTCATTGTAATGTATTCAAATCTCTTTGGGCATTAAATTTATCCTAAATCTCATGATATTTGATTTTCTTGTGAATTTTCAGACTGTGAGCTGAATTGCAAATGTCATTTTCACTCAGGTGAAAAAGTTTTTTTAAGCATTTATTACAGCATCTTAATGGTTTTTAATTCTAATTATGCCCCAAATCTTACATACAAATGATTTTGGATGTTTTTATGAAGTTGAAAAAAAAGCATTTAAAATTTTTATTGAAGTGGAAGATACTTTAAAAACAAGTTTATCTGTCAAAAAATGTTCATTTATGGAATGATATACATCTAAATATTTCTCCATTTCAAGTAGGCATCTAATAATATTGAGGAAACAGTCATGTAAGGAATTCTACAGATGTAAATAGATATAGTTAAAAATTCAGGTAAATAAAAAGATGAAGATATAGTTTTACATGGTTGTTTTTAATGTTGTCTCCCTCATAGACTGACCTCCTTCAGAGTAAGAACTGTCTTTTTTGTTTCTTTATATTCCTAGGGTCTAGCTCATAGTAGGACCTTAATAAATGTTTATTGACTAATTGAATTGGATCCCAGACAACCTGGCTCATACTAAGTATGTCCCTCAGGAAGTCATTTAATGAATGTGGGCCTCAGGGTCCTCATGTGTAAAATGGAAGCATTGAACTCAATTTCAGAGGTCTTATAGCTCTAAATCTATGGAGATGACAGGAAGCTTGTCAAAGGGGAGAAACTGGAAGAGAGAGATTTCCTTTCTGATTTACACAATATTAGTTACAGTGAGAGGAAGACGAGTTCAGCTGAGTCCTCATCAGTAGATTCAGGGTCTGGCTTTGAGGAAGAGGAAGAAGAGAGCAGCAGTGAGGAATTAGAAAACAGAAGAAGAGGAGGAGGAGGAGATGGGAAGCAATTTGGAGGAAGTATTTACTAAAAAAGTGAGTGAAGAAGAAATGAATGAAGAGGAAAAGTAAGATAATGGAAAACATCTTATCTGTTACAGAGTCAAGGATGTCTGAGATTTTGGAGAGAGTGAAGAAGGTGGAAAAAGTGGGACAGAGGAAGTTGTAATCTAATATGATGGAAGGAGATTACTTCCATGATTCTCAAGTCTTATTTCCCTTTGAGCTGAAGCTGGAATTGTCCAAATATCTTCCTGCCCTCTAAAGAGTTTGGAAGAATTCCAGTGTCTGTACAGGATCAAAGAAGGCATGTATGGTGTGGTATACACCCTGTGGTATATAGCAGAGGACAAAAATATTGATGAAATTGTGGCTCTGAAATGCTTGAAAGTGAAAAAGAAGAAAGAAGTCTTTCTAATTATCTCCCCCAGAGAAATCAATGACATCCTGAAAACTCAACACCCAAACATTGTCTGGGACATTGTGATGGGATCTACATCATGATAAATGACATGAGGCATAACCTTAAGAGCCTCATGGAGACCATGAATCAGCCCTTTATCCCACGGGAAGTGAGGACACTAATGATCCAGCTCCTGTGGGGGCAGGAGGGAGAGTGAAGTATTTTCATGAAAGTTGGATCCTTCATTGAGACCTGAAGACTTCCAACCTGCTCCTCAATCACAAGGACATTTTAAAAGTTGGTAATTTTGGGTTGACCAGAGAATATGACTCCCTTTTAAAAGCTTACACACCAATGGTGGTGACCCTGTGGTATTAGGCTCCAGAGCTGTTACTAGGAGTGAAGGAATATTCTGCTATGATAGACATGTGGTCGGTGGGCTGTATATTTGGAGTTCCATTAACTCAGAAGTCCCTGTTTCCAGGGAAATCAGAGATTGACCAGATCAATAAAGTTTTTAAGGAACTTGGAACTTCAAGTGAGATTTGTCTGGGTTATAGTGACTTTACAGCAGTAAAGAAATGACTTTTATAGAATATCCTTGTAATAACTTGTGGGAAAGATTTGAGGCTCTCCACTCTGACCAGGGCTTCAACCTTTTTGTCCTCTGCTATATACCACATGGTGTATACCACACCATATATGCCTTCTTTGATCCTGTACAGACACTGGAATTCTTCCATACTCCTTAGAGGGCAGGAAGATATTTGGGCAATTCCAGCTTCAGCTCAATGGGAGATAAGACTTGAGAATCATGGAAGTAAGTTCTTGACCTACTATGCTTGCCAGAAAATCAGTGCAATATGGCCTGAAGCATGAGTACTTCTGACAAACCCGTCCTTCCCATTGGCCTTTCATGTTTTCCAAGTGACTGGCCAAGAGTGAGCAGTAGAAGGTTAAGTGGGGCACTAACCCCCACCTTCCAGAAGGAGGACTTGGTCAGAGACCATTTGGGAGATGATGACCTTGAAGACACTGGCTTCCATCTGACCACCACCAATAAGGAAATGTTAGCAACTAGCCTGGGCTTCAGTATTGGATTAACTGTATACCAGGCCACAAAGCAAACCTTGTATGTACTATATCCTGTACCTTGGTGGACTTTTTAATTACTGTAGATGAAAAATTCATCACTCTTATGCAAAACTGGTAATGAGATTCTCTGAAATTCACAAAGCTAGTGCTCAGATGAAAGCATATGGTCAATTTCAGGGCTCATACTTGAAACTTTTTCAGTTTTGGGAAGGAATATCTGTCAGAACTTGCACACTGCTGGCATAACCATTAAGAATCTAAGAATTTGTGCTATGATGAAGTATCAGAGAACACATTTGATAGAGGTATCCATTTATGATATTGTTATATCAAACTTTCTCCTTTGGTATAGTTTGGAATATGAAGGTTTTAAATAACCAATTATTGATGTGAAAGAAGAGGCATGCCTCATACTTTACATGAGGAAAAAAGTAAACCAAGCATCATGAGACATGAATTTTCTGTTTAAAGAAGGAGGGCTAGAGAAAAGAAGGACAAGGAATAAGGCAGTGTTTCAAGTGGTTCAATGGAAGGAAATGGATATAATTCCAAATCGCTTTCCAAAATAGTTATACCGATTCACAGGTCCATCAAAAAAGTATATCAATTTGCCTTTTATCCCACTACAGCCCCTCCAATATTTGTCAATGAGATATTTATTTTGTATAAAGTCAACGAGGAAATCTGTTTTGCTGGACAATGAATATTTGCTACAAATTATTTATTTTTTTTTTCAAAAAAAGAGGGAGAGAAAATAAATTTATTAATTAAAATACTTAAAATAGAGAGTTGGGGGACACTACATTAATTTATTTACTTTTAGTTTTCAACATTCACTTCCACAAGATTTTGAGTTCCAAATTTTCTCCCCGGCTCTCCCTTCCCCCCACCCAATGGTGTGCCTTCTGAATACCCCTACCCCAATCTGTTCTCTCTTCCATCACACTGCCCACTTCTCTTACCCCTTCCCCTTCTATTTTCCTCTGGGCAGGATTGATTTCTATACCCTGCTGCCTATATATTTTATTTCCCAGTTGCATATAAAAACAATTTTTAACATTTGTTTTTTGAAACCTTGAGTTCTAAATTCTCTCCCTCTCTCCCAACCAAACCTCACTGAGAAGGTAAGCAATTTGATATAGGTTATACATGTGTAGTCATGCAAAACACTTCCATAATAGTCATGTTGTGAAAGACTTAACTGTATTTCTTTCCATCCTATCACACGCTGTTTATTCTGTTCTCTCCTTTGACCCTGCCCCTCTTCAAAAATGCTTGCTTCTGACTACCCTCTCCCTCAATCTGCCCTCCTTTTTGTCATCCCCCCATCTCTTATCCCCTTCCCCTTTATTTTCCTGTAGGGTATGATAACTTTCCATACCCAGTTGAGTGTGTATGTTATTCCCTCCTTAAGCCAAATCCAATGAGAGTAAGATTCACTCATTCCCTCTCACCTCCCTCTTCTTTCCCTCAATGGTGAAAGTTTTTCCTTCCCTCTTTTATGCGAGATAATTTACTCCATTCTATCTCTCTTTTTCTTCTTCAAGTACAATCCTCTCTCAAAGCTTAATTTTATTTTTTTAGATATCATCTCTTCATTTTCAACTCACACTGTACCCTTTGTGTGTATACACACACACACACACACACACACACACACACACACACCCCTACCCTAATACTTCGAAAGGTCTCATGAGTTAAAGATATCATATTTCCATGTAGGATTCCATGTAGGAATATAAACAGTTCAACTTTAGTAACTCCCTTATGATTTCTCTTTCCTGTTTACCTTTTCATGCTTCTCTTTACTCTTGCATTTGAAAGTCAAATTTTTTATTCAGCTCTGGTTTTTTCATCAAGAATGCTTGAAAGTCCTCAATTTCATTTAATGTCCATTTTTCCCCAGAAGGATTGTACTCAGTTTTGCTGGGTAGGTGATTCTTGGTTGTAATTCTAGCTCCTTTGACCTCTGGAATATCATATTCCAAGCCCTCCAATCCCATAATGTAGAAGCTGCTAAGTCTTTTGTTATCCTGATTGTGTTTCCACAATACTTGAATTGTTTCTTTCTGACTGCTTGCAATATTTTCTCCTTGACCTGGGAACTCTAGAATTTGGCTACAATATTCCTAAGATTTTTCCTTTTGGGATCTCTTTCAGGAAGTGTTCAATGGCTTCTTTTAATTTTTATTTTACCCTTTGGTTCTAGAATATCAGGACAGTTTTCCTTGAAAATTTCTTGAAAGGTGATATCTAGGCCATTTTTTTTTTGATCATGGCTTTCAGGTGATCCAATAATTTTTAAATTATCTCACCTGGATGAGTTGTCAGTTGTTTTTCCAATGAGATATTTCACATTGTCATCTATTTTTCATTCTTTTGATTTTGTTTTATAATTTCTTGAATTCTCATAGAGTCACTAATTTATTTGCTCCATTCTAATTTTTGAGAAATTATTTTCTTCAGTGAGCCTTTGTACCACCTTTTCCATTTGGCCAATTCTGCTTTTTAAGGCATTCTTCTCCTCATTGACTTGTTGCACCTCTTTTACCATTTGGCTTAGTCTGTTTTTTTTTTAATGTTATTTTCTTCAGTATTTTTTGGGTCTCTTTTAGCAGGCTGTCTACTCATTTTTCATGATTTTCTTGTATCACTCTCATTTCTCTTCCCAATTTGTCCTCTACCTCTCCTACTTATTTTTCAAAATCTTTTTTGAGCTCTTTCATGGCCTGAGACCAATTAATATTTTTCTTGGAGACTTTGGATGTAGGATCTTTGACATTGTTGTCTTCTTCTTAGTGTGTGTTTTGGTCTTCCTTGTCACCATAAAAACTTTTTAGTCAGAGGTTTTGTTTTCTACATTGTTTGCTCATTTTCCCAGCCTATTACTTCACTTAACTGTTTGTTAAAGTAGGGCTCTACTTCCAAGGTAGATTGCACACTGTCCCAAGCTTCAGGGTTTTTATGCAGTTGTTTTCAGAGATACTTCTAGGGACCTATAAATTTGCAGTTCTTTCAAGGTGGTATGCTCTAAGGAGAGGTGTTTACTTCTCTCCTGCTCTGTGCTCTGGTCTGTGAGTAATCACAAACACTCTTTGCTGCCTTAGAACTGTGAAGACGGTTTTCCTTCCACTGCTTCTTCAAGCTCTACTATGCTAGTGCTCCTGAGGCCTGCTCTGTGTTTGCTGAGGCCAGATCAGCACTGGTATGGCCTGTCCTGGACTGTGCTTCTTTCTCACCCTGATGCAACACACCTTTCTTGCTGACTTTCCCAGCTGTCAAAGACTGGGAATTTGTTTCATGCCATCTTTTTCTGGGTTCTGATGCTTTAGAATTTGTTTAGAGTTATTTCTAAAGGCATTTAAAGGGATTTGGGGGAGAGCTCAGTGAGTTCCTGCCTTTACTCCACCATCTTGGCACCAACCCCTCCAACTTGAAAAGATGCAAAATAATGATAATTTTTTTTTTTAATAATGAAGTTAGTGGTGATGAATGAAATTCCTGGGAATGATCACAGTATCATATGATATTGCATTTGGAATGTACCTCATTAGCCATCTAGCCCAACCCATTCCTGAAGAAGAATACTAACTACAACATACTCAACAAATTATCATCCAGCCTCAGCCTGATAATTTCAGTTTGATGACTGTTTAAGCTTGGCATATATCTGTCCCAATCAATGATTTTTTAAAACTTTTTTCCCTCTGCCCTTTCAAACAATAAGAGCTGAACAGGGAAAGGAAATATCAGGATATAGACAGCATATCCATATAAATTGCCTAGTGGGAAAAAATGGAAAAAAAAGTTCTTGCTATTGGACTACTTCATCTTTGATTGGTTCTGTGACTTCCTAAAATGTCCCTGCTCTACCCAATTAATGGACTGGGCCTTTTTCCTGTCTGCCTTAATTTGACCCTCTATAGCCTAGAATTTACTATAAAGTTGTATGCCTAGATTTTCTTACATTTCAATTTACTGGGAATATGGAAAGTTCCCTTCTTTTTCATCCTATTTTCCAATAGCCTATTATTCCATGACTAGATAGCTACCTGCAATATGAGAAAATTATATGTCATAAGAACTAGAATGGAATTCTAATTTCACTTCATTTTATAAATGTGGAAACTGAGGTCTCAAGAGGATAAATGATTTGTCCAAAACCATACACCTAGAAAGTAGTAGACTTGGGATTAGCATCTAGGTTTCCTGACTCTGAGGTCAGTCTTCCTTTCACTGAACCATGTTGCTTCACCCAAAGATTTTATCTCCATCAGAGGATGTTAATGTAAAAAGAAAGTGTAATTCAATGGAATTTTAAAGGCATACCATTTGAAGGCTGTAAATGTAGAATACAGAGATACTTTTTTATCCTTTTTGTGAAAGAGCAGCCTATTAATACAATTTTGTAGAATTACAAGGGACCAAAGTGCAATAAATTTGAAGATGGGGAAATTAGGAATCATAAAATGTTAGAAAAGTTTTTAAAGCTCCATCTAGACCAATGTTCCTCATTTGATCCCAGGCCTCCCATTTTACAGTGCCTGTATTCATTACGTAGACCATGCTTACCCTTCTTTTTGTGAATTTGAAAACTTTTCCCCAAATCATAAATATGATAAATATGACCTTATACACATTGTAAATTGGGGAAAGAGGCATAAAAGTCATTATAACAATGTCTTAAACACCTTGTGACAGAGATGATACTATAGCAAGATACAATGAAAAGAGTTCTGACATTGGAGTCGGAGAACCTGTGTGATCTTGGGTCAGACAGTTAACTTCCCTGAAACTCAGTTTCTTCATTGGTAAAAAGAGGTGGTAGATTAAATAACAACCTAAGTCCTTTATTGCTTTGATTTTATGGTTTTTAAAGTGAAAGTTTAGATAAGAAACTATTCATAGAGAATTGATGCTAAAGAAAAGATAAAGATGGTCAACTAGGGTATTTGATTATGTATGTTTGAGAGCTTTAGGAAAAGGCAAATAAGTCACATGAGGAGAATTCCAGAATATTATTCAGCATTTTTAGCAGAGCTTCAAGAGTTACATAATGTCGAGATTATCTGAAAGATGAACAGAACAACTCATGTCAGTGAGTAAAGAAGAAAATGATTCAGGGAATTATGAACTTACCATAGAGAACATTGGTCTTAGAATCATAAGTCCTGAGGGAAGTGGTGCCAAGATAGTAGAGAAAAGGCAGGAACTTGCCTGAGTTCTTCTAAATTCCCCTACAAATACCTTTAAAACAATGCTTCTAAACAAATTCTGGAGCAGAAGAACCCACAAACAATTTTGGTTTTGGGGGTTAAACAATTTTCCAGCCCAAGACATTTTAGAAAGTTGGCAGCAAAAGTCTGTTACACCAGAGTAAGAATAAAGTGCTGTCTAGCGCAGGCCCAACCAGTGCATACCCTTTGACCCAGCAATGCCACTGCTAGGTCTATATCCCAAAAACATCCAAAAAATGGAAAAGGATGTATTTTTACAAAAGTAGCTATAGCAGCTGTTTTTGTGGTGGCTAAGAATTGAAAATCAAAGGGATGCCCATCAATTGGGGAACGGCTAAACAAGCTGTGGCTTATGATTGTAATGGAATATTATTGTGCTATAAGCAATGACAAGCAGTATGATTTCAGAAAAACCTGGAAAGATTTACATGAACTGATGCAAAATGAACAGAACCAAGAGAATGTTGTACACACAGTAACAACAATATTGTTTGATGAAGAATTGTGAATGACTTAAGTATTCTCAGAATACAATGATCCAAGTCCAAGACAATCCCAACCAAAGGACTGAAGATGATGTGCACTATCAATGTCCAGAGAAAGAACTGATAGTTGCATACAAACTGAAGCTGCTATTTTTCATTTAATTTCTTTCATTCTTTTTCTTTTATTCAAGTCTTCCTATACAAAATGACTAATATGGAATTATTTTACATGATTGCACATGTATAACTTACATGTTATTGCTTACTGTCTTAGGGAGGGTGGAAAGAGAGATAGAATTTAGAACTTAACATTTAAAAATGTTTAAAAATTGTTTTAACATGTAATTAGGGGAAATATATTACAGGAAAAAATACCTAAGTATAATTTAGAAGTGATACAGTTGAAAGATGAATGAGATAGTATACTGTTGAAAGATAGAAATACAAAGGTGGGAAATTTTTATTTCATGGGGCACAGACACTAAGTTGTTATTGCAAAATTCTGAGAACAATCAATTTGATCATATGCTGTCCATGATCAACATCCCCCCCATAGAAGAAAGATATTTTCCCTGAGTTTGTTTTGTTTTATTTTGTTCCCCCACCCCTACGTTAGCAATACACAGTCTACTCATAGGTCATTGCAGTGATTATAATCTCTCTAGAAGCATGACAAAATGGCTTCTGACTTTTCAGGAGGAACTCCTGGAATATAAATTCCCTTAGTTCTATTAAAACTAGTTAATTTAGAGTTGCATCTTTCTATAGGAAAGTTGTTAATTCAACATAGTTCTAAACACCTCCCCACCCCTTGCCAATAACAAAACAGCATTTAAGCTACTTTGGAATTCTCCACTATTCTTCCCCTATGTCTAGGAATAAGCTCAAAGAATTAACGTGGAGGCTAAATTTGCGGGCTGCCTTGTCTCTTTCAGTTCTATAAAGCCAGAATGAGCTGAGTGAATGATTAAGAGATGAGAACATCAACAAATATTTTCAGATTCTTTTCTTTTTCTCTTGATGGTTTTTCAAAATCTATATCAAAGGTAAAAAATTATGTAGACAATAGAAATCATGATTGTGAAGTCCAAGAAGAGACCACTAATTAATTCTCTTTCCAATTGTCTTGTGGTGTTTTCTGAAATGTCAGCAAGGTGTCTGCCTGGCTCTTTGATGTAAATGGCAGGGCATTTCCTGTAAAGAATACAAGCCACTATAATAAACTGCATGAAAATTCCTTAGTGATGTGGAAAAAAGCCTGTCATTGTGTCAAGACCTCAAAAGTCACTGCTGAAAATATACATACCATGAATTTACAGGCAGAAGAATTGGCCACATTTTATGTGTTGGGCTGCAAGGTACTAGTAGATTCTGGCTGCATTGTAGTGGGAGTGGTTGGATTAAAAAGAGGATGCTGGGGTTATTTTGCAAATTAGGGGAATTTTAGGTATTTATCTTCAGAAATGAAGGTCTTAGACATAAAAGAAAAGATGCCAAAGTTCAGCATGTTTGATAAAAAAAATCCTTTTCTTCTACAAGGTAAAGATGAGGAATGCAATTAGACATCAGACAAAAAAAAATCACAGTACAACTTCTATTATCTTTGTTGCTATGGAAGCACCTAGCATTGTAGAGGAATCTGTATTTTGAATCTCTGACCTATACGATATTAAATTTAATTAAAATGTGACAAGGATAGTAAAAGCTGGGAGGTCAGACAGCAGCTGAAGATATTCGCCTTTACTGATAGTTAATGAACATACATTGCGATCATCATAAACAATCAACAAGCATTTATTAAATGTTTATTTATTATTGATTAATAATCAGTTAACAATTAGGTCTTCACATCAGTAAGTAACATCTATCGAGTAATCATAGAGTATAGTAGGATACTATCTTTACCAGCATATGCAATTCTAACATTGTTCACCTATCAGGAAGGAATTTGAGAGGGCAACAGGCTGTGTAGGTGTTACCTTGAGCTCTAACAAACATACATTCTGCATGTCAGTTGATGGATGTCTTGAAGTCAAGAATGCAACCCAACATGAAAATACACCTAAGATATTTGTATAAATGAGATTTATTTGCTCCATCTGGTGCCTGTGCAATCCATGATTCAATACAAATTCTATCCAGAATCCTTTGAGGAAAAAAACAAAACAGAACAATACATAACAAAAGGGAAAAAAAGTTGAACTCAGATTTATCAGTTTTTACATTATTATAATAGACTGGATTCTTGAATTTTCTGAATAGTCATCCCTAAGTAGGAGACTTTTTGGGTACACAAGGGAGCCAAACAGCATCATAAATCACTACCTTCTTTGTTTTCACATTTAATTCCAATCATACTTTAGAATAAGCAGTGCTTGATAGAGAGAAAAACTGCTGACAGGTACAAGGAGTGTATTTCAAAGACCTGCTGACATTCAGAAACATGCTTGTTTTGTTTTCCTTGGCAATGCCATAATTTTTTGATTGACACCTTCTTGTGCATTTGAATGGAGATGTCATGGAATATCCTTACCTCACCTGAGTCCTTAAAGAAAAATAGTTTTGTTAGATTCCATGGCTTTCTTTTGCTTATAAGGTAGGACCTTCTTTACTTAATATGGGTCCATTCCTTAAACAGATTCCTTAAACAGGTACAGTTCCCCTCAGGAACATTGAATTCAGCCTGGAAATTGGAATACAAAAAGTATGATTTTATCTCTAATCCATGAGGAGAACAGAGAAGTAGGTTACAAAGACTCTAGCAAGAAGCAAGGTAAATCACAAGTGAACTTATTAGGCTAGAAGTAGTAGGAAAGATACAGGGAAAATAGACAGATCTTCCTCTTTTTCCTTCAGATCTTCTGTAATCTAACACTATATAGTTTACAGAGAAATTTGTGTGCCTGTATCTTGATATTTATTGTTATGAATTACATCCTCAACTTATTAGAATATTTCATGACTTTAAGGATTTGATCTCACCTAGAAATTTCACCCCAAATCCAAGTCCTCATTAAATACCACCTCCTTCTAAAACTGATTTCTAATTATTGATTTAGCATTACATGGTGCCCTATCAGCCACTTGAATTTGAAAGATCTCAAGAGTTGCTGTTAGGAAACTGGAATTGATTGCAACTGAAAATTCCTTTCAAGGCAGGATGTGAACTCCTCTACTTTACTTCTACCTGCTACCTTGCCCTTTTTTTACTTAACCTGCCCCTCTTCCAAGGATCCCTCCCTTATCCTCCCATTCCCATAAATCTAAACACTTTTTTATATCCCCCTTTGATCTATTCCTTCACACTCCTCTCTGGATATCCCTCTCTTATTTTCTCCCCCCTCCTTACCCCCTTAGCATTTTATTTCTTTCTGAATTTACAAGACTTTTATACTCTTCTAGATATACATGTATTGTTCCCTCTTGAACCCATTTCCAGTGGAAGTAGGTCTCCATCTAATTCCTCTGTATCAGTTCTTTCTCTCTCACCTCATTTGTATAAAATAATTACTCTTTTTAGCTGTTCCTAAGTGGTTTTACTTTTTAAAGTCATATTATACTCAGGTCTAACCCAATCTTTCTTATGAGTTACCCAATTACCAGTAACAATCTTAGACATAGGTTTTACATTTTACATACATAAAAGGTAAACAGTGTGTCCAATATTGAGTCCCTTGTAATTAATATTTGGTATGTACCTTATATTTCTCTTGGCTCTTGTAAAGCCAATTTGACAAATTTGACAAATTTTCTGTTAAATTCAGGTTCTTTTTTTTTTTAACCGGGTCCTAAAAGTCTGACCGTTCTTTAAATGTCCATTTTTGTTTCCATTTAGGACTGTGCTTAGTTTTGCTATATTTTTGCCCAGAACTCCAGTTCTTTTTGATATTTGATATATAGTGTTCCAAGACCCTGAGGTCTTTTAATGCCACAACTGCTAGGTCTTGTGTGATCCTAATTGTGATACCACCATAATTGTTTTTTCTTGTTGCTTGTAAATTTTTATCCTCACTCTGGGGTTTTTTGGAATTTGACTATGATATCCCTGTGGGTTTTCCTTATAGGGTCTCTTTCAGGTGGTGATCAGTGGATTTTTTCTATTTCTACCTTCCTCTCTTGTTCTAGTACTTCAGGACAATTTTCTTTAATTATTTCTTGTATTATTATACCAATATTATTGTTCTTGATCATATGTTTTCTTTTCTTGATCTGTTCTCCAGATCAGTTGTTTTTCTTATGAGATGTTTCACATTTTTTCATATTTTTTTAATCTTTGTATTTTGTTTTATTATTTCTTCATCTCCCATAACTTGACTGGCTTCCCCTTACCCAATTCTGATTTTCAAGGAGTCATTTTCTTCTTTAAGATTCTGGATCTTCTTTCCTAATTGCTTGACTTTCTTTTCATAATCTTATCATTTTTCTTGGATTTTTCTTTTTTTTCTTTTTTTAAAATTTTTTCCTCAGTCTCTCTCATTTGATTTTAAAGTCTTTTTAAAGTTCTTCTATGAATTCTTTTTGAGCAGGTAATTTGACATTACTCTTTGGGGTAGAAGAGGATTTCTTTGCTTCAGTATCCTCCTCTGAAGACAAACCCCAGTCTTCTCTATTCCCATATTAACTCTCTATGGTTGAATTATTTCTCCTTTTCCTGGTGCATTTTTTTAAAAAAAAATTGTAATAGCTTACTTTTTATAATCACCTATAGTCCTGGGATATGAGGGATGGTGCCTCTGGCCTCAGATCCTCCTTCCATTCTCTCCTCTGGTCTGGAACTGGAACCAAGACCTCCAGCCTCCTGTAAGTGCCCATAGGCAGCGGTGTCCTCACCCCACTGCTTCTGCAATCACCAGGCATGTACAGGTTCCTTTTCCCTCCTACTGCATTTCTGCAGCACAGCTGGGTCTGGCATTCCTTGTCAGCAGAGATTCCCTCAATCTTCACTGGCTCAGACTTGCAGCACTACTCACTGTCCTAGGGGTAAAGTTCCTGCATCTGGGGCTGAGGCAGCTAACCCCAGGGCTTGCCATTTGTTGTTAAAGGGGACCTAGGACCTATCCTGGAGGTTTTTACTTTTCACAGGGACCAAACCTCATCCTGGGATTTTTCTTCAGATCTCTGATTGTCCCAGGAAGACCCCTGTTCTGTCCCAACTCTTATTAATTTTTACCATTCAATATTCGCCCTGAGGTGCTATTTCATCTCTTTTGTGGAGGAAAATCTTAAGAGCTTGGAACTTTCTGACCTACTTAGCCATCTCCAAGAATCCTCACAATTTCATGCCTTCTATGACCACTTTTTTCTTGTGGTACCTCTTTCACTTTCATGAGGAGATTCAACTCTTAGTATATTAAGATGAAGTCACCAAAGAATGGAAAAAGACTCATTCAGAGTGTTAGATATCCTATGTGACATGTCAGAGTATTAGATACAGTACCTGAACTCAAGTTCCTACAGACAAATCCTCATACTACTTCCACTTTACCATACCCAGCACTGTTTGGGATAGAGAATTGGAAATGGAGCAAGACAAGGAGGTAAAATGACATGCTGGAATGAACTTTACATGAGATTAGGAATAAGAAGACCCGGTTTTTAATCTTAGCTCTGCCATTAGCTGTGTGATCTTGCGTGAGTCATTTTACTTCTTGGAGACTCAGTTTATTTTTCTTTAAAATAAATGTGTCAGACTATATTACAGCCAAAAGCCTTAAAATCCCCAGCACTCTTGAGATTTTTGGCCATGAACATTTATGCTCTGGCTGCTCACCTCTTCCACCCAGCTTAAAACTTGGACTAATTAGGTAACATAGTCTATACATGTATAATACTTCCCCACAGTGGATCCTCCTCCAACCTGCACTTGTAATTGAGATTTAGAATAACTTGAGGGGCTTCTAGGGATAACTTTGAGGGTCTGATATCTTCTAGTACTGTTACTTCTGAGCCTCCATCACCGTATTCTTCATTGAATTTTAGCCTGGATTAATTAGTTTTTAGAAAAGAATTTACTAAACAGGTGTAGCAAGGGCAGTTTTACATAAATATTCCCCTAAATAAGTGGGGCACATTCTCCCCTTGTATGTCCAATGTCCCTGGGAGGAGTGGACTTGAAATTAGAGTATACATGTGGCCAAAGAGTGAATATAGCTTCTGGTTATTCAAGTTCCTCTATCTCTTTATGAAGTCCTCATAGATTTTCCCTTAGGTTAGCTCTCTGCTGGGCTCAAAGGTTTTTGTTCTTATATAGTTCTTAAGCTACATTTCTTGCTACAATGCAGATGTTGCCATGCACTGCTGCTGCTCAGAACATATTGTTACTGTTCCAGTGGACATTACTACTGATGCTGATGGGAACTTCAGATTTGCTCACCTTTCAAAGTTCACAAGGATATCACCTGGTCAATGAAGGAGGAGCAAGATAGAGATATGATCTTCCCTCACAAGCCCCTTTCCAAGAGCAAATCCTTCTTAGGAGTTTTTCACAACTGGATTCCACCACTACTCAACTGAACTGCTGTAGAGGGTGATCCTGAACTATCTTGTTCTATTATACATAGGCTCAGATATGTACCTTATTGTTTTAACCAGTAGGTGTCTGAGTAGCATTATCTATCTTTATTAATTAATCAAAGCACTTCACTTCTCCTAAGTTAAGATTTTTTTAACACCTGATTTATACATTTGATCAATTAATTGATTCATCTCAGAAGTCTGAGCCCTCTGCATTTCTTTTAATTGTGATGGGGACAAAAACTCAGACTCTTTAACATGCCCTATTACCAACCAGAACCACTGGGGAATACAGGATGGCTGGGTCTCCTCATTGGTCTGATGAAGTATGATACCACTATCGATGTGTCATCTAAAATCAACAATTAAGATGGCAGTCATGTGTAGTACTTATCTGGATGCTTTTCCTCTTTGTTTATCATGCTGATGACATATAATATGTTATATTATTAACCTCATTAGTGTAGGGAGAAAGAGAGAGAGAGAGAGAGAGAGAGAGAGAGAGAGAGATACAGACAGACGGATACACACAGAGAGATACAGGAATAAAGAGATACAGAGAGAGGGGCAGAGATAATCCCCTGGATTGGCTTTTTCACACTTATAGGGGACAGAGAGAGATCTCATTACTTTCTGTTCCCTTTCCCTGTCTCTTGCCTGAAGAACTAGGAGAGAAATGTCATTCCATCAGCTCGTCCCACTTGTTCTTTCACTTGAGCTGCTTAACACCTTGTGAGAACTTCTCCTTGACCCTAGACCCTTATGGACTGAGAAAATCTATCTAAACTCATCATCAATGATTAATAAACTCCACCCTCATTATGCTCATCCTATCCCAGTGATCCTGAACACTGGGATAGGATGACTGAGTTATCAATCATCATTTGAACCCTATTCTCTGTCCATTCTCTTAGTCTCCTTACCCTAACTCTCCCCACTTTTGTTCAACTCTAAAACTACCCATTCTTTCTATTGTGCTCTCTGGACTTTGTTGTCCCTCAACAAATATTTATTGACTGATCTACTGACTACTTTTCCCATTGTATTTGTACTTGGAAGACACAATGACTTAAATATAAGTAATGAGAATCTACTAGAAAAAATGCAGACACCATGGCAGACCTTTGGGGAGTGTAATATTTGCTCTCAGGGAGGAGGAAATGGAGAGATTCTTCTTTAGTGTGCCCAAATGCACACTGTAAGTTTAAAAGTCTGTCTGTCCTTTTGCACATGAGCTTAACAAATATGGGGAACAAATGGAAAAGATACAGACAAAAGTGACTCAAATAATTTAGGGAAAGTAAATAAGACTGATGAAGAAATGTAAATGAATTTGGCTATATAATAGTTATTTTTTAGGAAGACACATTGTCATAAACTGTTTTGATGGTGAAACCAAGTACAATGTAGCTACATTGTCTGATACAGGTTTTTTGCTGTGTTTTCATTTGGTCTGCATGTTCTGTAAGGAGGCTAAGGATACCCCTGACGGTGAGTAAGGATACTTCCTCCTTCATAGCTTTACAGAAGCTGAGCCTGTGTTGCTCAGTACTCCTGAATGTCTTAATTATGAGGAAATGTTTACTAGTTTGAAGAATGATGCTGACCAGCCCTGCCTCTAGCTTTCTTTCAGGTTCCTTGGCAATGTAATTACGATTCTACTCCTCCCCAAAAGGTGTTGTCAGTCAATCTCAGAAATTACAGTGAATGCAGGAATTGAAAAAAATTAAGGGTTTATCAAAATTTTTAAAATATGAGTTCTAAGTACACTCTTTTCACAGAACTGACTCAAGAGGATTCTGGGTGTTGTTCATTAGATTGTAGACCTTTAGTAAAGTGTTCATTAATATTCATATATAAAAATATTCTGAGCTATTCACTGCAAAACACACAGTTCTTGTTCAGGTGTCATGACAGGGCTTTTTTGATAACTACATAACCCAGATGTACCCAGAGACAAAGGGACCACATTCCAGGATGGGAGGAAGACTGTCAAGTAGGCAAAGAGTAAGGCTGTTGTGTGCCATTGAAAAATGGATAGTTTCAAATCATTAGGGAAAAAAAGACCTCAACCCCTATGAAACACTTTGTAATACAAATATTAGTTAAAAATATCTCTGGATAGATTCCTTTAAAAATGTTTCTAATGCTAACAGCTCTTTGTGATGTACATAAATACACACATTAGCACAATGTCACAGGTTAGAGTTGAAAAATGCTTAAAGCAGAACAGTTCATGCAGCTGGATGCATAAATACACACATTAGAAAAATATCACAGCATACAATTGTGGTTTTTTTTTTAATGTTTAGAACATTAACAAGTCTCACGGTGAAGTATAGATACAAAGAATTTATATAATCAACAGAAGTGTTCAGCACAAGACTGTATGTTTAAGTGATCTTGCAATTTGCAGCAAATGGTTTCTTCCAACATCTTAAAATGACTGCCTGGCTCCTTTGCAGTGATAGGAGACATAGCTCTGTGGCTAAACCATGTTGAGAAATTATCCACCACCAAATCTCTGACCTTCAACACCACCTCTTCTCTATGTCCTTATTCTAGTCATTTAAATGGTGTTCAAGTAGTCTCACTTCAATTTTTGCTGAGATGGTTCCCTTCTCTTTGGACTCTGAAGGGTAACCCATTCAGTAGGTGAATAGAGATATGTGTAAATGCCTGATGAAGTTTACAGAGCCATTCCAGGATATTGCAATGACTTTCTACATCAAGGACACCTCTGGGTAGAGATCTTGAAACAGCAATCTTTCATATGCAAGGTCTGTGTATCCAGGATTTATAAAACTCAAGGTGTGCTACAGGAGCTGACATTTTGGCAGCCTCTTCATTTTTTTGGGGAATGGCTACCAGGTTTCAAAAGGTTTTTACAGCTCTGCCTGAATGCAGAGGTATAGTTACAGAAATGATGCAATGTGTTGGATCATCGGCACTCCCAACTAATAATTCTCAGTTTCTCACTTTAATATCACTATATTTGTCATTCTACCATTAGCTATTTCTTTATCTTGCCTAAATATCACTATATCACTGTCTCTTTGCAGTTTTTTCTGCACTTATAAATTTATACTGAGCTACTTTATCAGATAACTTTCTTCTCTAACAAGAGGGATTTAGAGCAATATGACAGATATGGAGCAAGGCCAAACTTCGAGTGAAAAAGACTTGAGTTCAAATCCAGCCTTGGATACGAGGATACGACCCTGAGAAAGTCACATAACCTCTATCTTCCTCAGTATCCTCATCTGTAAAATGAAGATGATAATAACATGTAGGTCTATTAATTGATATTTTGTGGGTTCTGTTGCTCTAGAATTTGTTTAGAGTAATTTTTTTTACAGGCATTTGGAGTGGTTTGGGGGAGAGCTCAAGGAAGTCACAACTTTTACTCTGCCATCTTGGCTGTGCCTTCCTCTGATTTTTTTCTTTTTCTTTTATAAACTTGACTCAGTTAATTATAAAGTTGAGAAATGAGGTTTCCATCAGAGAAACTTGCTGTATCCCCCCATTTCCTGCTTCTTTTCTAATTTTGACTGCATTGGTTTTGTTTGTGTAAAACATTTTTAATTTCATGTAATCAAAATTCACTTTACTTCCTGTGATCCTCTCTCTGTCTCTTGTTTGCTCAAAAACTCTTCCCTAATCCACAGATCTAACAGGTACAATTTTCCATGTTCCCCTAATTTGCTTATGCTATCACCTTTAATGTCTAAATTATGTACCCATTTTGACCTTATCATGATAAACCTTTGTGCGAGATATTGGTCTATGCCTAATTTCAGTTAAACTACTTTCCAGTTTTCCTAAGAAATTTTGTCAGATACTGAGTTGTTGCTCCCAAAGCTTGGATCATTGGGTTTATCAAATACTATATGATTATGGCCATTTCATGCTATGGGCTGTCCATACTATATTCTACAGATTCATCACTCTCTTTCTTAGCCAGTACCAGATTGTTTTAATGATTACCACCTTGTAATATAGTATGAAAGCTGGAATTTCTAGGCCCTCTTCCTTCACATTTTTTTAAAACTGATTCTCTTGATATTCTTGACTTTGTGTCCTTTGTGACAAATTTTTATTATTTTTATAGTTGTATCAAATAATTCTTTGGTAGCTTGATTAGTATAACACTGAATAAAAGTCAATTTAAGTAGAATTGTCATTTTTATTATATTGGCTTAATCTACTCATTAACAATTAATATTCCTCAAATTGTTTAGAGCTATCTTTACTTCTTAAAAAAACATTTTGTAATTGTGTTCATATTGTCCCTGAGTTTGTCTTGAAAGGTATTCTCCCAAGTATTTTTTATTGTCTGCAGTCATTTTAAATGGAATTTCTCCTTCTAACTCTTCCTGCTGGGTTTTGTTGCTAATAGATGAGAAATGGTGATGATTTATGTTATTTATTTTATATTCTGCACAGTGCTTTTATTGCCAACCATAGACTCCTGGCCGGCCCCTGCCCCAGTGCCACAGATCCCCCATCCCAATCTCCTCAGTTGTCCTGGAAAAAAATGGCACATCCCAACCTTTTGTTGCCTCTGCCACTCTAGAATTTGATTTGAGGTATTATTTTAACATTGTTTGGAGAGAAATGTTTTAAAATCTTGCCTGCTTCTTTTACTTTACCATCTTGGTTCTACCCTCCTGGATCTTTTTTGATGTCTAATCTGAAGTTTTGGAATAAGGTTGATTAGTACAAAACATATGTCCAGTTTTTGTGAAGTAGTGAGTTTTTCTTCCCCAGCAATTAGAGCAGGGGTGGAGAAACCTGTGGCCATGAGGTCATGTGTGACCTTCTAGATCCTTAAGTGCAGCCTTAGAACAAATTTGTTCTGTAACATTTGGATTCATTCAAAGGGCCATAATTAAGGACCTAGACAGCCACATGTGGCCTCAAGGCTGCAAGTTCCCCACTCCTGAATTAGAGCCCTGAGTTTATGGAAACCCTATGCTACTGAGTTTATTCCCTTTTGTGTGATATATATCTAATATGTTCCACTAATTGGCCAAATATTTTTTAGCCAGTATTAAATCACATTCATGATTATCGCTCTGCAGCACAGGTGGAGATGTGGTACTGATAGGCCTTGTTCCCCCCGCCACACGCACACACACACTTTTTTCCCTTATTACCTTTGATATTCTTGAACTTTTGTTCACTCATCTGAACTTTTTTTTTTTTTGCTCTGTAAATAATCTTTTGGGATTTTGATTGCTTCAGCACTAAGTAAATAGAACAAATAATCATGGTCATTTTTATTATATTGGCTTGATCTACCCATTAGCAAATGTTATTTCTTCAGTTTTTTTATATGTCTTTATTTCTGTAAGAATGTTTTATAGTTAGATTCATATATTCTCTGGATGAATTTCGGAAGATAAACTCTCAAGTATGTTCTAGAATATATAAGATTCTTATTATTTTAAATGAAATTTCTTTTCCTACCTTTTCTTTCTGAGATTTATTGGTTATATATTTGAATGTTATTGATTTTATATGAATTTATCTTATAGCCTTCAACTTTTCTAAAGTTATCTTTCAATTAAGTTTCAGTTACTTCTCTAGGTTTCACTATCATATGATCTGCAAAAAGTTACAATGTGAAAAGCATCAAAGTTACAGGACATAAATCCCCCAAACCATCAGTATTTCTGTATATTATCAGCAAAATCTATTAAGAAGTTAGAAAGAGAAATGACATTTAAAATAGTTACAGATTATGTAAAAGCATTTGTGAGTCTACCTATCAAGACATACATGGGAACTATATGAATGCATATGCAAACCTCTATTTATAGAAATAACTGAAGAAATATTAGCTGTTCATGGGAACCTGTCTAATGACAGCAGCAGCAGTAACATCAATAATAATAACAATAATATCTAAATTAATTTTCTTATTCAGTGCCATACCAATCAAACTACTAAAGAATTTTTTCAATAGATCTAGAAAATTAATATTTAAATTACCTGGGGAAATGAAAGGTAAATAATCAAAAGGATAAGAAGTAGATCTATATTTAAAACACCCTAGAAATTAGTGATCAATGAAACAATTTAATACTGATTAAGTAATGGAGAAGACAATCACTGGAACAGATTATGTATACAGTATACAGAAAAAGACAAACATACTAATATTTATTCTAAATGGAATTTTTCTTCCTCTTTTTGATATTTAGTTATAGTTATAGGTATATATTGCAATGCAGATGATTTACATGAATTTATCTTTTAGCCCACTACTCTGTGGAAGTTACGTATCTGCCATTAATTTTCAGATGACTCTCTAGCATTCCCTAAGGATGTTATCATGGTATCTGCAAAAACTAAACATTGTGTTTTCTCTTTGCTTATGATTATAACCTCAATCTATTTTTTGCATTAATTCTATAGCTAGAATATCTATAACTATGTTAAAGAGTGGTAGTGATTTTGTAGATCATTGCTTTATCCTTGATCTTTTGGTAAAGGCCTTTAACTTTTCTCCTGGACATACAAAATTTGCCCTTACAATTTACTTTATTAAAGAATATTTATTTATTCCCATGATTTCTAAAATTTTTAATAGAAATGTATGCTGGATTTTGGCAAAATTATTTTCAGCTTCTATTAATAGAAACATATGGGATTTATAATTTATTTTTATATAAATGGTTTATCATATTTGTAGTTTTTCTTATTTTGAGCCAATACTACTTTTCTGGAAAAAACCAACCTCATTTTAGTGTGTAATATTCCTAATATGTTGTTGTGACCTATTTGCTAATATTTAATTTAAAAGTTTCATATCAATGTTCATGAGGGAGCTTGATCTGTAATTTTCTTTCTCTTTACTTCTCCTTGCTTTAAATATCATGACCAAATTTGTATCAGGAAAAGAGATTAGAAGGGTGCCTTTTTTCTTATTATAGTAAATAGTTTATATAGCATTGAAATTAATTGTTCTTTCAATGTTTGATATAATTCACTTATGAACCTATCTGGTCCTGGATTTTCCTCCCTCTTCCATTAGAAATTCATTTATGACTTGTTCAGTTTCTTTTTTCTTATAATGAGTTAGTTAAATATTTTCTTTTTCCTTTTGTTAATCGAGGTTTTTTGTATTTTATAATTTTTCCTCTATTTCTACTGAGGCATTAGTTAGTTTTGTCAGTATATAATTGGGTAAAATAGTTTCTAATAATTTCATTTTATTTATTGATGAGGCAATTAGGGTTAAGTGACTTGCCCAGAGTCACACAGCTAGTGAGTATTATGTGTCTGAGGCTACATTTGAACTCAGGTCCTCCTGACTCCAGGGCCAGTGCTCTATCCACTGCACCAACAGCTGCTCCTAATAATTTTGTTATAACAAATTTGCTGTAAACTTTCCTTTATGCTTTTTTAATACAATTTGATTCTCCTTTCTCTTTAAAAATCATATTGTATGGCTATTTTATTAGGTTTTTTTTCCCAATAAATCTTTTAGTTTTATTCACTAATTCAATGTTCTTTTTGCTCTCAGTTTCCTTAATCTCTTCTTTAATTTCCAGACTTTCTGATTGGTTATTTTTTTTGGTTTTTAATTAGAATGTTCAATTTCCTTTTATTTGTATGCCCATTCCTTTGACTTCTTTCTCTGTTTTGTCAATGAAATAATATTGAGATATAAATTTTCACCTCAAAACTGCTTTGAATGGATCCAATAAATTTTGATATGTTGTCTCATTAATGTCATTTTACTGAAAATTTAAAAAAAATTGCTATTTGATCCATTAGTTCTCTGTCATAATGTTATTTAGTCTCTAGCTACTTTCATTATTTCTTCAAAAACTCTTCATTGAGTATTTTATTGTTATATTTATATTGTTATATGTGTATAAATATATATATATATATATACATATATTAATTTATTTATTCTGTTTATATTTTCTAATTTATATTTTGGGTAGATTTGCCTATGTCTGAAAGCTTACATTACAGTTTCCAGCTTTCATAGTTTTAATATTTATTTCTCTTTCCAATTTGATTAGCAAACCTTTGACTCTATTTCTTTTCCCAGGAGGCTGATTATTTTTGCATTTTCTTCCTATGCCTTGTTCACTGGTATAGTGGTTTGGGTAGGTGACATATTTTGACTTTGTTCTAACATTTCTTATTTTACTGTTGAAATAATGAGTTCTATCTGCTACACTTTTTTAGGGACCTTGTTTTTCCTAAGTTCAACATTTTCTTTTCTAAATCATTGATTCTTCTATTTAAATTTTTATGAAGAGATCTAATTTCACTTTTGATCTTTTTCTTCTGCTATTTTCTTTGGCTTTTTATACACCAAACACTCTTCTGGGATTTTATTCTGTTTCTTGAAGAACTAGTTATAGTTATATAATTGTTCTTTTTTTTCTAGAATATTCTTCAGGAATTCTCTTGTCTATAAATATTTATTCATTGTTATGGGAGTTTTCATTTGCCAGAAGGAATATGGTGTAGTAGACAATGCTAAACTTACAGTCAGAAAAACCTTATTTATTAAACTTATAAGTGACACAGGGCAAGTCACATAACCTCTCCAAGCCTCAGTATATCTCTAAAATAGCTCTTATCACAGAAAGCTGTTGTGAGAATCAAATGAGATGGTATGTATATATACATGCACATACATATATATCCACATACACATAATGAATATATACATGTTCATACATTATAAACCTTAACATGCTATATGCATGTAAGCTATTATTTCTATTTGTCATTATTATTTATTTCCCCAGTCTCTGTTTTTAAAAACATGCATAGGTGCATAGATTCCCAATACACATGAGTATATACATAAACACACACGTATAGACAGTTGATAGATATAGGTAGATAGATAGATTATAGATAGAGACTTTATTTTTTAAGGAAAAAGAATAAGAGAATCATGACAAGAAGGGCATTTGTCTCCATGTCATTTAGTTTGTAAAGAGAACAAAGTATTATTTTTAGTTATAACTTCTTTTTGTATTATCTTTCAATTATTCATTATGTTGTGATATTTCAGTTAATCTGTGTTTTCAGTGATATGTCTCCTGCCATCATCAATACAAATGGTTGCCCTTCCATCCTTTTTCTTCCACTTGATTCTTATGCATATCCTTCCATATATTGTGCCAAAAAAATCATTCAAGTGGCCCCAAATATTTTATAGATATCATCACAGTACCCAAGTTGCCCCATCTGCCATCATTTCCTCTCAACGACAATAGGATATAAGGTAACGAACACTGTATCTGCAATTAGCATACTTGGGTTCCAATCATGCATTTGAAACTTCCTAACTTTATAATCATAGGCAAGTCACTTCATTTGTAAGAGCCTCAATTTCTTTACCTCTGAAAAGGGAGTAATCATACTGTGGCCTTCCTTATAGGACTGTTGTACCAAATGAAATATTATATGTAAAACATTCTGCCAAGTGTAAAGTGCTCTGTAAATATCAGCTGTTATTAGCAAAGAAGAACTTGAGCAAGTCACTCGACCTGTATAATAAGCCTGTTTTATCACTAGTACAACAAATTAATTGTGCTAAATGATTTCCAAGGACTCTTCCCTTTAAGCTCTAAGTCGTATTCTTCTCCCTGTCATTGATGTTGACTTTACTTGGGTGCAAATCTTTTTTAATATGCTGCTGTCTATATAACCCATATTTCAATTATAATTCATAATTTCAAGTTGTGATAGTTGCATGGAACATTGGGGAATTATTTAAAATTATTAGACTGCATTAAGAGATTAGAGACCAAAATGGTAAGGTTGTTGACATAAGAGGCTGTTGTTAAAAGATATAATTTTGAGTTTTACAGCTAAAAATTCCATTATAATTGAATAACAAATTGGATGCCTTCCAGAATGATATTGTTATCATTATTAAAATTTTCATTATTTAGAGTAGTAATGAAAATCCCTATGAACCTTTATAATAGCCTGCTTTTCTCTTTCATAGGAGGAAAATTAGCCTCAATATTTGATGGCAGTTTATTAAAGGTTTGTGGGAGAGCACACATTTTTGGAAATATAGATAGCATCTGCATTACACCAATGTCTGGAGTGGTAAGTCAGACTTGCAAATATACCAATTGTTGCTGTCATGAAAATTAAATGTTTGCTCCAGAAAAAAAAAAGACATTTTGTTTATGCGTGATTTGTAAGAAGAATTTAACTCTGATTGAAATGGTTTGCAGTCATTGGCAATTTTGGCTATGATTAAGAGATTATGATCAAAAATAATAATCATAACAGCTTTCCACTTGCTACTTAAACCTGGTTAGTTACATTGTGACATGTTGAACCCCAAATGAGTTTCAACTCTTGCCTGACACTAAAGTAGAATGGGAGATGAAGTATAATGATTCTCTTCTCTTCTGTATAGGAAGTATTTTTGAGTCTTTTCTGCAGAATTGAACTAGGCATTGTGAGGGATAAAGCTTAGCTACTGAAGAAGTTAGTTTTGTCATTTTGCTAGATATACATCATATTCTAAATAGACAACACTTTTTTTTACTTCTCATGAGACTGTTAAAACTTATTTTTGCCTTAAAAATTTCATACTTGAGAATATGCCATCCTTTGGGCTGACCTCCTCAATACAATTGTTAGATTATTAAATAGTTTATTCTTCCTCTTGAACCTACATAATCTGTTCTTTCCAAATTGAGGGTGCATAGTATACTATGTTGAACTCTATTCCCCATCATAAATTTTAAAATAGAGTGTCAATCATTCTTATTTTCATCAAACAGTTCCTCTGTTGAAGCCTCACTATATTCCCTTTATGGCTAAACTCCATGAGAATGCACTCTATAATATGTAACTATTGTTTGATAACAGGCATGTACTATTGCATCTGTTATATGTGGCCTTGGCCTTTGGATGGGACTATGAAATGGCTAAAATCCATTAATGAAATCGAAATGCCCTCCATAAATGAAATCTCATGAAAAAAAATCCAACATATATCAGTAAAGGGGGTAGTGCAAATGACTGTATAATGTGGATGTATTTGTTGATAAAGAGAGGTTTATGAAGGTAATTCAGGACCACATCTCTGTCACTAGAGATTACCAGAAGACTAACCTTAGGGACCCTGAAGTTCATGATCAATGTATATTATTCAAGGCAATGACAAAATGTGCCATATATCACTAGATAAAGTGGGAATAGGAAAAGGTACATATCTTCCTTATCATACTATTACTACTGGAGTCATTCTGAAGATAAAGTCAGTAGTCCTATAGAAGATGAGTTTAAATCACAATGCTTTTCCTTAGTTCCCAGAAGGAAGTATTTTATATACTTGTGTAAATAAACCCAACAAGTTAAATGTAAAATAACAATAGGAAGGCAGCTTTTTGTCACAGAACTGTTTCTATATAAATTCCAAAAGAGATGAGAAGAGTAAAAATAACAAAAATAATGATAATAATATAAAAATATTAATGTATTACTTTCTGGTTTAACTGTATACATTATATCTCATATAAAAAAAATCTTACCTCTGATAGTGATTTTCAAATATTTAAAGAGCTATCATATTTAGTTCCAGAGGTTAGAATTTAAATAAATAGATTGAAGGCACAGAAAGGCAGAACTAGAATCAATATAAGAAGGGACTTTTTGGCATTTAAAGCCACCTGAAAGTGAAAAGAGTTGCTTCATGAATAAGTGACATCCCCACAATTGGAAGTGTTCAAGCCAATATGGATGAACATCTATAGAAGTAGAAGAAATTTATTCATTGAGTAGGAATCCTGGGCTAAAATCCCTTTTAATGATTGAATTCTGTTAGTCAAGCTCATGACTTCTGTACTCAACAGTTGATCGACAAACCAACTCATTTTTAAGAGGGAATTGTACCAGATGATCCATTCCATCTGCAAATCCCATGCCTTAGATATTTTTTTACCTCCATGTTGGCTACTTGCCAGTAAATTAACTTAGAAGAGAGGGAAGAGTAGTGCAGAATAAGAATCATTGTTCAGCAAGATAATTGTTATTCCTGAAATTCTACTTTTTCCATGAAATCTTCCTGAATGGGTCCAGGGAAAAAGTGACTGCATTCTCTTCTAACACCATTGCCTTACACTGCAGGGACCTGGAAGGCGCAATGCTGTCCTCCCTCATTCCCATCACAATTACATTCACAACATTATAGATTCTTTTTCCTTTGTTGTTGTTCAGTCATTTCAGTTGCATCTGGCTCTTTGATATTCCATTTTTTTTGGAGGGGGGCAAAGATACTAGAATGGTTTGTCATTTCTTTCTCTATTTTTTAAATGAGGAAACTGAGTTAGACAGGGTTGAGTGACTTGCCTAGGGTCGCACTGCTAGTAAGTGTATGAAGCCAGATGTGAACTCAGATCTTCCTGACTCCAGGCCTGGAACTCTGTCCACTGTGCCACCCAGATGCCCTCTTTTTCCTTTACCATTATATGATTTAAATTCTGAATAGTCTATTCATATACTGATTCAATATTTCTATTCAGCTCCTATATGCCCAATGAAAATACATTTTTCAATGTGCTTATAGTGAATTTCAAATTTCTGGAAGGTAGGGATCATAAAGGTTCATAAGGATGGGGGCTTATTGAGTCTGTCAATCAATTATCCTACAACAATTAAAGTGAGAAGTTGATATATTTTGATACCATTAAGTGTGAATAATTAATAAATCAGAGGTTAACTAGATGTGAACAAGGCACAGACTTCAATGAATTTTAGTCTTTAGACTAAGCATGAAAAGTCCTTGATTAATTAAAAAGTCCTTGCATATCCTTGGCTGAAGTGTAATGATGCCATACAGAGTTTTCAGATTGGTCAAAGAGAATGGTCATTTCTTTCAGATCTTCCAGACAAGCCAGTTTGGAACCCAAGGAAATTTAGCTTAGTGGTGAAAATATCTGATCAAACTCTTGATAAAGAATTGATTGGGAAGGGTTGAGGAGGAGAGTCCTAGCCTTAAGCTTTATCATGATCTATTGTTTCCCCACTGACCATTCTTCTTATGGGAAGAAGAACCTATGAACTTCAAAGAGCCCAGAGGATTTTGAACATTCAACCAACATCCTAACAGCACAGGCTACTATTAGAAATTATTTATTTTGTCTAATTAATTATATACCAACAATACTTAGATGAAATGGAAATACTTACAAAAATATAAAAAATATACAGAATAACAGAATAAGAACTAGATAATTTAAATAATCTAATCTAAAAAAACATCAAACAAGCTATAACTGAACTCTCAAAGAGAGAAGTGGAATAAAATGCAGTTAACAGAAGGATTTACAGATGAATTCTACCAAGTATTAAAAGAACAATTAATTGCAATGTAACTCTTTTTTTGGAAATGTATGAAAATACTGGACCTTTCCACACTCTTAATATGGCACAAATGTGATCTTGATAACTAAATCAGGGTGAGACAATATAGAAAAAAGCCTATAGACTAATATCCCAAATGAATATAGATGAAAAAGTTTAAAATTAGCAACTAGGCTACAACAATATATCAAGAAAATTAGACAGTATGACCTCATCTTATTCATACCAGGAATTCAGAGTTGGTTCAATAGAAATAAAACTATAAATGTAATAGATCACATTAATAATAAAACAAATTTAAAACGTATGATTATATTAGTAGATTTGAAAAAAAAAAACTATTGACAAAACCCAACACCCATTTTTGTTAAAAAAAACACTAGAAAGCATAAGAATAAATGGAAGTTTTCTTAATTTGGTAAGTAGTATCTATCAAAAACCAAGGACAAGCATACGTAACACAGAAAGGTTAAAGTCCTTTCCAAGAAGATCAGAAGTTAAGCAAGAAAGACCAACATCACTCATGATGGAAAATGCTATTCACATTCACAGAAAGAACTAAGTAATCTAAACACAGATCGAAGCATACTATTTGCTCTTTCTTTTTCTTCTGTTTTGTTTTGTTTCTTCTTTCTTGTGGTTACTCCTATTGGTTCTAATTCTTCTTTACAACATGACTAATGTGAAAATATGTTTAATAGGAATGTACATGTAGAGCCTGTATCAGATTGCATGTCATCTTAGGAAGGGAGGTGGGAAGGAAGGGGGAGAAAATTTAAAAATCAAAACTTATGGAAGTGAATGTTGAAAACTAAAAATAAATAAATTAATTAAAAAAAAAGAAAGTCTGACATCATCACTACTATTTAACCTAGAGGTAGAAATGCTAGCTATATCAACAAGACAAGAAAAGTAATTAAGGAAATAAACAACAAAAGAGGAAGCAAAACTATCAAATTTTGAAGACAGTGACACTCTATTAATAGAACTTAAAAAGTCAACTAAAATGAATTAAAACAATAAATTCAGCAAAGTTATAGGACAACCACTGTGGTGTAGGCCCTCATCTCATTGTTGGACTGTTGCAATAGCCTACTGGGGTCTCTCCCCATTCCAATCTATACTCCATTCAGCTGCCAAAGTGATATTGCTAAAGGGCAGGTCTGACCATGTAAAATTGTCTGTTGGGCATTTTCCCTTTGACTCCCAGTGACTACCTATAACTTCCAGGATCAAATAGAAAATTGTCTGTTTGGCATTCAAAGCTCTTTATAACCTAGACCCCTCCTACCTTTGCAGTCTTCTTACACTTAATTACCCATCATACATTTTTTGATCCAGTGACATTAACTTCCTGGCTGCTCCAAGAACAAAACTCTCAGCTTTGAACATTTCCTCTGGCTGTCCCCTATGCCTGGATTGCTTTCATTCCTAAATTCTATCTACTGGTCTCCCTGGCTTCCGGTAAGTCCCAACTAAAATATCATCTTCTACATGAAGCCTTTCCCAATTACTCTTCTGTTAATTATTTCCTATTTCCTGTATATGTATATATATATATATTTTTTTTTTCTCTGTTTATATTTGTTTGCTTGTCTCCACCATTAGATTGTGACCCCTTGAGGGCAGGGACTGTCTTTTGTCTCTTTATGTATCATCAGCACTTAGCAGAGTACCTGGCATATAGTAGATTAATAAATGTTAATTGATTAATTTATTGATTGACTGTCTAGATGTCACTCTCATTTACAATCTATCAAAAACTCCTACTGGATAAACACAAGGACATTCTGTCCCCCAAGAAAGACTGGCAAGATGAGGATAAATATTGAACAATTAATTTCTTTAATACAAAGTGAATGGAGAGTGAATGACTTCATCCTATCTTTGTAATATATCAAAAGTACTCTTTTCTATTATTGTTTTCCTCAGTCAACATATTTTCTTGATAATTACCTTGAGAGTTATAAAAATATAGATGCAATCTTAGAAACTTCTCCTGTCATTCAAGAAAAAAACTCACAAAATAAATTACTCTTTTAAAGTGCTTTTTGAAACACAATTCTTTTTCTTGAACACCTCAAGTTGTAATTTTATTTTTATTTTTTAAACCCATAGACATTCAAGAGGAGTTCACCTGAACACTTACTTGCTTCTTGCAAAGCATAGCTAGCTTCATTTGGACCTCTGGTATATAATAGTTCTTACCTTATAATTCCCACTAAGATAAAATTCTTTTATTGAGGAGTCCCTATTTTGTCTTCACACCACTGCTTCTTCATTTAGAGATAGTGGATGTTTCAGGGATTATGATGACACAATTCTTTTAAAATTATTATATCAGGTGGAATAGTGTGAATCATCAAGTTCTATTAAGAAATCTATGGGGGAAAGGAATCTATAAGGGCAGTACTCTTAATTAACAAGTGGTTTTTCTTATACGCAATAATGGAATGATCTTTAAAAAAAGTTAGAATCTAAAATCTGCAGCTATAACTTACTTGATTAAAAGCAAAGAATTTTTTAAAAATGAGTGATTTGCTCTCATTGAGTAGAAGTACCCTCTGTCTCTGTGTCTACTTGTTGAACTTCTGTATCTCTCTTTCTACCTTCTAACTAACTAATCATTGGCAAAATAGTAGTAGTAATAGTACTAATAGCAGAAGTAGAAGTAGAAGTAGAAGTAGTAGTAGCAGCAACAGCAGCAGCAGCAGCAGCAATAGTGGTAATAGTAGAAGTAATTTGCATTTTATATTGATTTAAAATTTCCAGAGCATTTTATATGTTATATGATTTATTATTAATATCCCCTTTTTATTTTTTTAAAATTGTAAGCAGAAAACTATATTACCTAAGCAACTCTGGTGGCTAAAGACATATTGACAAAATTTAATTCTGTAACCAAAGTAAAACTTAGAACAAAGTTAATTTGCCATATCTAACCATATTCTGCTTAGTGATAATTACAGATATTGGACAACTCTTATAAATTAACAGAGGGCAACAAGGCTTTGACCTGGTCAGAAAATACTTAGTGTATTATATTTAGTTATTGGTGCCTTATTTTAGTAAAAGTAATGATCAGGTGGAGCTTGGCAAGAGGAGCAGGATGGTGAAGAGACTCAAAACCATGCCCTTCTTTAGAAAATATTTATTTTTATATCACTCTTTAATTTTGTTATTATTCAGTCCAGTATGCCTTACTCTTTCCCCAATTTCAGTTTATAAATCCAATAACAGAAAAGTAAAGTAATTTGCCAAAACACACACACACACACACACACACGAACACAAACACACACACAAACACAGATGCAAAAAAAAAAACCTTACAGACTCAATTACATGTTCCTTAAAATAAAGAACAAATTAGATAGCTAGAGGGATATTCTGTGTTCATGACTAGGCTGTGCCAATACAATAAAAATAATTACCAAAGTTAATTTATACTTTTAATGCTCTACCAATCAAATTATTAAAGAAATACTTTATAGAACTTGATAAAATAACTGAATTAGTTGGAAAAAACAAAATATCTAGAATATCAAGGGAAATTATAAAGAGAGGTAGAAACAAAGGAGGAATGATATTTCCAGATCTCATACAGTTATAAAGTAGTAGTCATAAAAACCATCTATTATTGGCTAAATAGATAGATCAATAGAACAGATTATATGAGGAAGAACCAGAAACAATTGGATTAAAAACCCAATATGTAATAAAATGTAAAAAATAAATTATTTAGGAAAGAACACCCTATTTGATAAAATCTTTTGAGAAAACTAGAAAGTAGTTCAGCATGAATTAGGTTTAAACAGATACCTTGTACTGTATTTCACAATGGATATATGATCTTAATATTAAAGAACATATTACTATAAAAAACAGAAGGGAAGTAGATAATATATTTCTCACAACTATGGGTAGTAGATATATTCTCAACCAAATAAGACATAGAGGAAATTACAAATGATAAAATAGATTAATTTAATTACATGAAACCAAAAAGCCAAAATTAATGCACCTACGATAAGAAGGGAGTGTTCATATGGGACTATATACAATATATTTTATATATATATTTATATATATATTATATATGTGTGTGTGTGTATGTATGTGTGTATTATCAAATCTTTATCAAGTCAATTTGATACGTCAATATATCAAAAGCCATTCCCCAATAGATAAGTGATCAAAGAATACTAACATATGAATAATACAATTTATTCAAAAGAGATATGCAAACTCTTAACAACCAAACAAATGAATGGCCCAAGACAATAAGAATACGTGAAATGGAAACCAAAACAATCTTGAAGTTTCATGTCACATCTCAGAAATTGACAAAGATAAGAAATGATGGGAATAGTCAATGCTGGAGGGGTTGTAGGAAGATGGGTATACTGGTTCATTGATTGTTGGTGGATCTGGGAATCCATGTGACCATTTTAGAAATAAATTTGGAATTATATGAATAAAGTACATAAGATGTTTGTTATCTTTGATCCAGAGATTCTATTAATGGGTTTATACAGTGAGAAGGCTTATTGATAAGGAGAAATTCCCCATATATAACAAAATATTTATGGTAGCACTCTTTGTGATAAGAAAGAAATTGAAACAAAGCAGATGCCCGTTGAATGAGGAACAGCTAAAAGAATTATGGTGCCTAAATGTAATGGAATATGTTATAAGAATGATTAATGTGATTAATATAGAGAAGCATAGAAAGATCCACATGAACTTATGAAGTGAAGTAAGCAGGAGCCAAGAAAACAATATACATGATGACTACAACAACATGTGTGTGCACACACCCACACCCACACCCCCCCACACACAGATACAAATCAAAAGTGAAGGTTACAAAATTATGAAGAACAAGCACAACTTGAAAGAAGAGATAGGAGAAGATATCACTACCCCATCCCTTTAAAGTGGTGATAGAGATCAGAAGTGTTACACATTTAACATATTTTCAGACTTTTTTTCAATGGATTGATCATTTATGCTTACTTTTCTCATTTTTTTTCTTCAAAAATTTTGCTACATATGTTATGACTGTCTGGGAAGAGAGAGGGAAGAATATTGGGGGAAAGTATGGTGATGTAAGTACAAAAGATATCAATAAAAACTTCTTAAAATTAAAAAAAAATATTCTAAGCTACACAAAGGAAGGAGTTATATGATATATTTATTTTCATCTCCATCCAATAGAAACTACATTGTGCTTCACATAGGGATATTAATAGGGACTGGGCCTGTGATTTTCACTGCTGCAGGGAACTCCCTCTAACAATATTGGTATGCAGATTTTCTGCAACTTCTCATCTAAGAGATTTACTTACAACACTGAGATTTCAATTGATTTGTTTAAGGTCAGACAACCAGTTTGTGTCAGAGTTCAGACTTGAACTCAGTTCGTCCTGACTTCAAGGACAGCTTTCTTTCTAATATGCCATAGTGTCTCTATATAACACTCCTTCTTAACTACTGGATACCTCCATTTATAATGTCCTATTGGTATTTCAAGCCAAATATGTTTAAAGCTGAACTGAACCTTCCCTTTACATCTTCCACTTTTCCCAGTTTTCTCTTTTTCTTTGATAGCATAAATATTAGCCAAGTAATCTACACTCTCCTTAAGTTCAGAGTCTGTTTTGACTCCAGCATAGACCATGACCCTATATGACATATTTAATTAGTTGCCAAATCCTATGGGTTGCATCTCTTTCTTCTGTCCATTTCTTTTCAATTTTATTGCTATTACCCTTTATTGGTTTAGGAACATGACATACATACTGATCATTGACTTCTGAAATAAGAAAGAGTTCTTGCCCTTATCTATGGAGTTCCCCATTTTCTAGCAAAATGCACAAATAGTAATTGTTGAATCAATGATTGTTTATTGAATCAAACTATAAATAATTTACATGTTTATTTCCTTAAAATTTTCTGTTTAAATATATATGTATATATACATACATGCACATACATACGTATGCATGTATATACTTACATATAAATATTTACATATATGCATACACACATATATGTGTATATATGTGTGTGTGTATATATATCTATATATCTATAGATATATATACACACACACACATAATCTTTTATCCACCATATAAAGCTCTTTGAGCAAAAGGACCTTTCATGTACTTCTTTTATCCCCTCAAGAAACCTGAACTGGAGCATCTTCCTTAATCAGAGAGCCTCACCCCATAAGGAGGATGTTCTTTCTTAAGAGGAGGGTATACCCCCTTAAGGGGGCGGGTCTTCCTTAAATGGGCATCTCCCTTAAGGATCAGGATCCCTGAAGTGTCCCTCTCCCTTGGGGGCAGTTCCCCTCTTCCTTGGGGGAATGTCTCCCCCTCTCCCTGAGGGGCTGACCTCACTTAAGTTGGGGTCTCCCTTTAGCTACATCTCCCTTAAGGGGCAAAGGAGTCTGTTTGGTGTGTTGTGTTATCCCCAATAAATGTCTTCACTTCATTTGGAGACTACCTGAGCAAATTCTTTCGGGACTACCTTGCACCCTAATACACCCCAAACCCCATCAGTTCTGGTGCCCAATAGGCTTGTCTCCATCTTAGAACCTCTCCAAATCAAGGCTAACTTCAGTCAAATTTCAGATGGCCCTGTTGGATACCAGTCATTGGAGTATTCCTCATCCCCTGGACATAGGCCATGTCAGTTTCAGTCAACCTCTCACTGGGGCCCATTGAGGCAGGGACAGCTCTATGCCCCTTGTCAGCATGAAGTAGTTCCAGAAGATGAGACCTCCACCCATATCCCCAAACCAATTTGGGTCCCCACTGTTTGAGGGGAAATTGATGAGAAATACATGACCCTTGCCCTTTAGATTCTTACTTGTTGAGGGGGGAGATGATGAGATTCGAGTAGAGTAGTCAATGAGAAGCTCATTATTTCAAGCACCACTTAAAACCACTTTAGGAGACAATGAGATACAGAAACTAACTGGGGCTCCTCTGTCTCTCCAATCTGGGCTGAACATGACCTAGATAATGAGTGAAACTCTGAAATTGATTACCTGGTCACCTCATCTCCCTGCCCAAGATAGGTTTTCCTCTATATGAATCAGGACCAGTCTCCCTGAAGCATCCCTCTCTCTGGGAGAGCTGCTCCTCCTTTTAAGCTGGGGTCTCCCTTTAGCTTCATCTCCCTTAAGGGTCAAAGGAGCCTGCTTGGTGTGTTGTGTTATCCGTGATGAATACCCTCACTTGGAAATAAAAAAAAAGAAACCTGAACCAACAAAAGTTTCTGGATACAATAGGGGTTTAATAGCTGTCATTAATTGAGTGCTACATATTTTAATAATGAGATGGGCAAAAGATTGAATAGATGTAAATATTTCATAAATTAACAGTAAGGTTAATCTGAAACTAAACAAAAATATTAATAAAAAAGAAAAAGAAAAATTATGAGACATTTCATCAATGAAGGTGGATCATTGATATCAAAAATTCTCATTTGTTGGAGGCAGTTCTTTCTCAAATTTCTGGTTTATAATGAAATTAAAGGAAAGTGGAGCCAAGATGACAAATTTAAATGAGCATTTTTACTGAACTTCCCTAACACAAACCTCTACATAACTTAAAAAGTTCATCAAACCAAATTCCAAGTGGAATAATCAACACAAAGTCATAGAGTCATTTTTCCACTGCAGGGTAGCTTAGGTAGAGAGAAAGAGAAGTTTGCAGACAGTTTGATGAGGTCTGGCTGGGAGGGAGCTGGCAGAAGCAACACTGTATATGGCCCTTGGAGTTAACTGTGCCAGCAGCAATAGCAATTTAGCAGAGGTAGCAACAGCAGCAGCGGTAGCACCAGAAGTGCCTAGGGACAACAAAGAGACTGAATACCTAATCAGAAAGGGATTCCAGGGATCCTTGTGTTAGTACTGGGAACAGGGCTGGGTACTATTTAGCATTCCTTTGCTCATTACTCAGTTCTAGGTCACAGTTTCAGGGAGGAGAGGAGCAGTTGTGGTTGTGTGGGAGTAGGGAGCACCTGAATAAGGACTGGAATGCTCACCAGGAAGGCAATGACCAATACCGCTCTCAGGATTATGCTAGTTTGGGAGCACCAAAAACATACAGGGTCCAAGACCTACTCAAGAAAGAAGCAGAAGGTCACAAAAGACTAAAGCTCAGACCTGTCATTCCCTAAGAACTGAGCATAACTCAATTCTAACATAAAACCCAAAGTTAAGAAGTAGGCTGGGAAAAAGAACCTGAACATAAAAAGCTACGATGGTGATAGGGAAGCTCAAGACACAAACTCAGAACAAGGCAGGGACATGAAAACATCCACACGCAAAGCCTCAAAAGAAAAAAAGAATGCAGATAGGCCATAAGCCTAACAAAAATCCCTAGGGAAAAAAGCAAACTAAAGAAAGAGGTTAAAAAAGAGCAAAAAAAGAAAAGATTTTAAAAATCAAATGAGTGGAAGATAAAAAAGTGGGAAAGGAAATGAGAACCATGCAAGACAATTCTGAAAAGAAAATTAACAGTTTGGTAAAAGGGGACACAAAAGCAATGAAGAAAATAACTATTAAAATGAGAATTAGCAAAATGGTAAATAAAAAAGAAACAAAAATACTGAAGAAAATAACTCCTTAAAAGTCAGAATCAATCAAATGGCAAAAGAGGCAAAAAAAGCTCACTGAAGAAAATAGCTCATTAAAATTTAGAATAGGTCAAGTGGAAGAGTGAGAAATAATAAAACAATGAAAAGACTGAAAAAATAGAAGAAAATATGTAATATCTCATAAGAAGAACAATTGGTTTAGAAAATAGATTGAGGAAAGGTAATTTAATAATTATTGGACTATATGAAAGCCATTATTTTTTTTAAAAAAGAGCTTAAACATTATAGTTCAAGAAGTTATAAAGGAAAACCCTCCTGATATCTTAGAACCAGAGGATGAAGTAGAACTTGAGAGAATACACCAGTCTTAACATGAAAAATTCTTGGAATGTTACAGCCAAATTTCAGAGCTCCCCGGTCAAGAAGAAAATGCTGAAAGAAGCCATAAAAATGCTATGGAGCCATAGTCAGGATCACATAAAATCTAGCAGCTACCACAATAAAAGAGCAGAGGGCTTGGGATATGATATTCTGGAAGGCAAAGGTGCTCGGATTACAACCCAGAATAAACTACCCAGCAAAACTGAATGTAATTGTACACGGGGAAACAATGTATATTTAATGAAATAGAGGGCTTTCAAATATACCTACTGAAAAAGCCAGAGCTGAACAGAAAATTTTACATTTAAACAGAACACTCAAGAAAAGCATGAAAAGATAAATGAATGAAAAATCATAAAGTACTTAATAAGGTTAGACTGTTGGCATCCCTATTTGGGAATATGATTCATGTAATCCTTAAGAACTTTACCATCTTTAGGGAAGTTAGAAGGAGTCTACTGAGGCAGAGGGCATAGTTATAAGTCTATTATGTTGGGATTATCTAAAAAGCAGAATGGAAAGGTAAGAAAGAGGGATGAACTAAGAAAAGGAGGAAGGGAGGGTAAGAATGGAGGAAATTATCTTACATAAAAGAAGCATAAAAAGGAAGCTTTTTAATGGAGAGGTAAATATGGGGGAACAGATAACACTAGGACCCCATTCTCATGTCAACTGATTCAAACAGGAAATAATTTATAAACCTACTCAATTGTGCATAGAGATTCTTCTTATTCAAAAGGGAAATAGAAGTAGAAGGGACTAAGGGAAAGTGGAGAGGAGAAGAGGAAGGGTAGCTTAAGCAAAGCAGTGACCACTTTTGAAGAGGAATAGGGTAATAATAGAGAAGGATAAATAGAAGAGAACAGGATGGAGGGAAATACACAGAAATCATAATTGTGAGTATAAATGATTTGAACTCATACATAAAATGGAAGAGGATAGTAGAAGGGAATAGAAACCAGCATTCAACAATATGTTGTTTATAAGAGACACATTTGAAACAGAAAGACACATGTGGTTAAAATAAAGGACAGGAATAGAATCTATTCTGCTTAAGCTGAAGTAAAAAAATAAAAAAGGTAGCAACCATAATCTCAGATAAAACGAAAGCAAAAATAGACCTAATTAAAAAAGATAATCAGGGATAATACATTTTGGTAAAAGTTACCATAGACAAGAAAGAAATATCAATATTAACCATATCTTCACCAAATTGCAAAGCATCCACATTCTTGAAGGAAAAGTTAAATGAGTTATAGGAGGAAATAGATAGTAAAAAGTATTTTAGTGGGGTACATCAACCTAGCACTAGCACCTCAATTCAGATCTATGTAAATCTGACCATCAAATAAAAAAAGGAAGAACTTAGAAGAGATGAGTAGAATTTTAGAAAAGTTAAATACAATAGATAGACCTCTGGTTAATATTGAATGGGGATAGAATCATGTATACCTTTTTTCTCAGTTGTGTGGGGAACCGTCACAAAAAAAATTGCCTGAATATTAGGGCATAGAAATCTTACAAACAATGCAGAAATGAAGAAACATTAAATGCATTTTTTCAGACCATGCTACAATAAAATTATATTCAATAAAGGGCCTTTGAAACACAGAGTAAAATTAATTTGAGACTAATAACCTAATCCAAACAAATGAGTGGGTCAAAGAACAAATCATAGAAAGAAGAAATAATTTCATTAAAGAGAATGAGAGTGAGAGAATATACCAAAAATTTGGGGATGTAGTCAAAGCAGAGTTTATGGGAAAATGTATATCTTTAAACACAATAATAACAGAGAAAGAGCAAATAAATGAATTGCAGATGCAATTAAAAAAGGGAAAAAAATTTTAAAAAGAACAAATTAAACATCTCCAATTAAACACCAAAATAGAAATCCTAAAAAGAAGAGTTTAATAAATTTGGAAGTAAAAATAAATATTGAGTGATAAATAAAATTAGTTTTATAAAAAAATAAAATCAACTATTGGTTAATTTGAGTAAAAACAAGAAAAAAGAAAACCACATTATCAGTATCAAAATGAAAAGAATGAATGTATTACCAATGAAGATGAAATTAAAAAAATATTAGAAGCTGTTTTGTCCAACTTTATGTCAATAAAACTGACACTCTAAATGAAATTAATGAATAATTACCAAAAATGTAAATTTCCTAGATTAATAGAAGTGGAAATAGAATATTTAAGTAATCTTACTAGAAAAAAAAGAAGTTGAACAATTCCTAAATGAGTTCCCTTGTGGGGGTGGAGGGGGACCCAGGACCAGATTGATTAACAAGTGAATTCTACCAAATATTAAAAAAAAATTCCAGTATTATGCCAATTGCTTGGGGGGAAATAGGTAAAGAAGGCCCCTACAAAATTTCTTCTATGTTTCATATATCATTTTGATGTCTAAACCAGGGAGAGCAAAAAGAGAGAAATAAAACAATAGATTAATTTCCTGAATAAATATTTATGTTAAACATTTTTTAAAAATTGCAAGGAGATTACAGCAATACATCTCAAAGATCATGTACTATGACTGGTTGGGATTTATACCAGGAATGTAGGGCTTTTTCAATATTAGAAGAAACCATAAGCATAATTGAACATATGAATAACAAAACAACAAAAATCATATGATTACATCAATAAATGTACAAAAAGCTTTTGACAAAATACAGCACCCATTCTTATTATAAAACTGGAAAGCACAGGAATCAATGAAGTCTTCTTCAAGACTATAAGTATTATCTATCAAAAACCAAGACAAGCATTATCTATAATACAGATAAACTAGAAGCCTTCCCTATAAGATTAGGGATGAAGCAAGGATGTCCATTATCACCATTATTACTCAATATTGTACTGGAAATGTAGCCATAACAATAAGATAAGAAAATTAAAGGAAAAAGCATAGGTAATGAGGAAACAAAACTATTACTTTTTGCAGATGATATGATGGTTTATTTAGAGAACCCTAGATAAAAAGAGAAATCTCACAACAATTATAGATAGTATAAAACATTTGGGTATCTACTTGTCTAGAAACACTATGAAACTATATGAACACAATTACAAAATACTTAGATCAAGACAGATATAACTAATTGTTCATGGATAGACTTAGCTTATTTAATAAAAATGACATTACCTAAATTAATTTACTTTTTCAGTTTAGTACCACACTACTTAATATTACTTTATAGAGATAGAAAACAATAAAGAAAACTATCTATAAAACAAAAAGTCAAGAATATCAATGAAATCTATAAAAAAGAAAGTTAAGGAAGGATGCCTAATTTTACCAGATTTACTAAGTGGTAATAATCAAAACAATTTGATACTGGATAAGAAATTGAATGGCTAATCAAAGGAATAGGTTAGGTACAATATACAAAAGCAAATTAGCATAGTAGCCTAGTGTTCAGTAAATACAAAGATCCCAGCTTTTGGGGCAAGAACTCACTATTTGACAAGAACTGCTGGGAAAATTGGAAAGTAGTCTGGTAGAAACTAAGCATAGACCAACATCTCAGAATAAGGTATACCAAGAGGAGGTCAAAATGGGTACAAGATTTAGACATAAAGGGTGAAATCATAAGCAAATTAGGTGATCATGGAAAAAAAAAAAACACCTTTCAGATCTATGAATGGATAAATCCATTACCAGGTAAGAGATAGAGAGGATCACAGCATGGATAATTCTGATTACATTAAATTACAAAGTTTTGCACAAACAAACAAATGCAGCCAAAATAAGAAGAAAATCAGGAACCTGGGGGAAAATTTGCAACATTTCTCTGTTTGGGTCTCATTTCTCAACTCTAGAGAGCTAAGCCAAATTCATTAAAAAAAAAGAGCCATTCCCCATTGATAAATGATGAAAGGATATAAATAGTCAGTTTTCCAAGGATAAAATCAAAGCTATCAATAGTTACATAAAAAATTACAAATCACTATTAATTTGAGAAATGCAAATTAAAACAACTCTGCAGTTTTTTAACTTTATACTTAACAGATTAGCTAAGATGACAGAAAAGTTAAATCCCTCCAATTTTCTTTAACTATCATTTCCTTGTTATCATGATGGTCATGAAGGTCATGACTTCTAACATTTTCATAAAAAAGGAAAAATTAGTAGAAACTTCACTTTTTCTAGTTCACTGAGAAAAACCAAGACTGACTTGACTATTCTTTATTTTTATTCATCTCCTGCTTGCTAGGAAATCCATCCCAGAGACAGTGAAGACTAAAACAGGTGTGATATGTGGGATCAGGTAGGGAAAAGAAGAGACAAGTTTGGCTTTTCTTCCTCCTTGTATTAAATTCATAGTTCTTTTTGCTAGATTTATAATGCATCAGGTTTTCAGGGTCCTCACAAAAGGAAGGGGTCTATTGAGACTATGTATGATCAGGTGAAGGACCTAATGATGTTGAGAGTACTTGGAGTGTGGAGAAAATTTCTCTAGTTTGGAGAAGAGAAGATTTGAGGATGGGAGGCGTGAGATAGTTATCTTGGAATAGGTCAAAAATTGTATATTGAGAAAGATTAATCTCATTTTGTTTGACCCAAGAAGACAGACCTAGGAGCAATCAGTGTTGTAGAGAGGAAAATTTAGATTTGCTGGGAGGAAAAAAAGTTTCTAACTTTTTTGCCTGTCTTTGGACAGAATGGATTGACTTTTGTTTTCTGGTGAGGCAATCGGGGTTAAGTGACTTGCCCAGGGTCACACAGCTTGTAAGTGCTAAGTGTCTGAGGCCAGATTTGAACTCAGGTCCTCCTGACTCCAAGGCTGGAGCTTTATTCACTAGCTGCCTCCTTCCATTCCCCATGCTAAAGCAAGAACATTATAATTACTGAATGTCTTTGAGCAGAAGCTGTTTGGTTACTTGACTTACCAGGAATGTGTAGAGAAGATTTCTTTTCAGTTAAGCTTTGGACTAGATGACATTTGAGTCATCATGTTATGACCTTTTGAATCTAAGACTGTGATATGCACACTATCTCACAAGTATGGGGTGTTCAGGGAGGAATGTCATGTCTGGTGTGAAGTCCTGCTGAACCCTTTTCAGGGCTGCTTATTCATATTTGGTGCCTCTCTGTCATCTAACGCTCATCTGCGGCTCCAGGAAACTGTAGTGTGTGCAACAGCCACACCCTGGTAAAGCTGTTTTGGTAAATGGGCTAAACCAGGTAGTGGGTAACCAATAGGCCTCAAACCTGTTCCTGAGTTAGAGAGATGTCTACTTCAAGCATATGAAGACTTCCCTCAGTGGAATGGGCAGATGAAAACAATTTGTTCCCATGGCCATGAAGGTGGCTAAAACAGGTGCTATGGAGTGCTTAGAGCTTGGTCAGACATCGAAGATGCCAAGTTCATCCATTGCATTCTGGGCCATTATCAGCCCTCTTGACTTTTGTCTTGCCATTGGATTTTGATGACACAGGAAGTGAGAGTGAGGCTGATGACTTTGGGCAACTCTGCCTCACTTAAATCCAGTTCATGCACAAATTAAGACATCATCCTGTGATGTCATTGGTTTTCTTTGAAAATGAAGATGGAACAATAATAGTCTCATAAGTACTTCCTCCCAAGATATATATTTTACTTCAGTCTACCCTTACTAACCAATCAAGTAGACTGAACAACTGTAAGATATTACCTAGCTTACTTCATGTTAACAGTACATACATACTAAGCAAAATTGCCATAGCCACATTCTAATTAAACAGAAAATATGATTAGCTAGGACAACATCCTTTTTTCTTCCCATTTTCTCAGGAGAATTAAAGACAAGTTCCACAGGAACCATTAAGAGCTTCTGAAGATTTGGATTCACCTGGGATGGAGAAGGATACATTATACAGTATCTGTAATTGATAGCTTCACAAGTTTTCTCTAGCTCCATTCAGGGCCTAATGAGAGTAAGTTAGGTGGGATTTAGGATATTTTGCTAATATTTGAGAAAAGAATGTCTAATCCCATTTCAGGAGTGAAAAAAAAAATCCTCTTGCCAAGCTCTGCATGAGTAGAGGGGTAGGAGAAGAGATTTGCAGACCTATTGTTGAGAGGTGAAAATGATTACATATTTTGGAGTGAGATCTCAATCATCGCATCTGTAAAGAGAGTACTGTTGGCTATTTTTTTAGGGGGAAGGAATTGGGTAGCAACCAAGAGCAGAACTTGAGCTAATTTTATTTTATTAATTTATGAAGTGGAGACACAACAACCCTGTTTTTGGATATGACTGATATTTGAAGGCTCCTGGGTTGTGTATAAATGATATTAAGAGAAAAGAAACTCTGATCTATCATTTCCATACTAGAGCCCAGATAGCTGATGAAAAAAAGAACTGTAATCCCCATCAGGTATATAGGGAAAATTGTGTTCAATGAGAGCTTTGGGTATTTGAGATGGACAAAAGAAGATAGAATCTGAAACATGAGGAGAGTTACAGCTGAGAGGCAAGAGATAGTGCAACTTACAATGCTAGGAGAACATATTAAGAAGACAACAGCACCTAATAATTCTAGCCAAATTTGGTGAATAATTCCAGCCCAATGACCAGAGTGGCAGAGACACTATGGAAGTAACTTTTTCCATAAGATTACGGACAATAGTTTTACCAGTAGTTTTACCAGTTTTACCAGTATGTATATATGTGTGTGTGTGTGTGCACATATATGTACATATATATGTGTGTGTATATATGTGTATATATATGCGTGTATGTATGTATATGTAGGGGTGTGTGTGTGTGTGTGTGTGTGTGTGTGTGTGTAAGTTTTCTCAACAAGGGACTAGATATATCTCTGTGGGGACTTTAGCTTATGGTGATTTGCCTGCTTAAAAACATATGATGTTGGATAACTTATCTTGAATTTCAATCAATCATCCTTCTGATGCACTGTGGTAAAATTACAACCTGGGAATTTGGTTCAAACTTGAGCTATCCAATAGGGGATTGGGGTGGAACATTGCCCAGGTTTCTTGGTAGGGTATTCAAGATATCTCAAAAAGTAACCGAATTAAATTTGATAGTCTGGTTGTAACATTTTTCCCTTATAAATTTCTAAGTGCATATATAATAACAAATCTGAAAATCCAAAACCCTCCACATATCTGAAGATTTCTTCCATCTACCAAAACTTTTGCCAAAACAAACAGCAACAAGTCTTCTTCCCACATTGATTGATGAGAATAGTCCCAAACTGAGACCATTTGTGCACAAATAATTCCTCTCTTCTTATTCAGCCTTATTTCTTTCATTAAATTTGGATTTCATTTTTCTTATTTCAGAACTTCATAGGCTAGTGATCTTTATTCTTATAAAATTTGAATTACTTGTAAAGAATTTGGGGGGCCTTTTAGAAGCAGCAGAAAGGTAGGGAAATACTTCCAACTCTGTCTCTTTCTCTTCAAGATTGTTAAATATCTTTTTTGAGATTTATGGATGAAATTTATTTGACCGTGGTGCTAGTTGCCAGGAGCATAAGAGGAACTGAAATGAATTCAATTCATTTCAGTTTAATTAAATTAAATTAAAATATTATTTCTTGAGTATTAATTCACTTACTATAACTAATAATAGTAACATAAAGCTTTTATATAATATGTTAATGTATTATGTGAACTGATACTTACAACAATCCTGTGACTTAGATGTTAATTATTCATTACCCCTGTTTTGCAGATGAGGAAACTGAGACTTTTAGAGATAAAATAACTTGCACAGAGTCACAAAGTATCTCTCTATTTATTTATATTATTTATCCTTTAACTGCCTGAATGCATCTCTTTTGGCCTTTTTTTGCTGAACTCCTTGAAAAGGCTGACTACAATAGATACCTACACTTTCTCTCCCCACTCTCTTCTTAACCCCTTACAATCTGGCTTCCAACCTTAATATTCCACTAAAACTTCCCTCTTCAAAGTTACTAATGGTTACCTGGTTGCCAAATCCAATTACCTTTTCTCAATTCTCATTCTCCTTGATCTCTCTGAAACCTTTGTTATTGCTGATCACTCCTCCTTGATATTCTCTTCTTTTTAGGCTTATGAGACACCAGGCTCTTCTGGTTCTTTTCTTATGTATCTGATCATTCTCTCTGTCCCATTAGCTGGATTCTCCTCCAGATCCTGCCCTCTAATCATAGGTGTCCCTCAGGGTTCTTTCCTGAGTTCTTTATTTCTCCCTCTATATCACTTCACTTGGTGATCTTATCAACTTCTATGGATTTAATTGTCATCTTAATAATAATAATTCTCATATCAACCTTATCTTCCCCAGACACTTTGCTGTCCTCCAATCTCACATCTTCAACTGACTTTCAGAATCTAGAATTGTATATCCAGTAGACAACATAAATTCAATATGTCCCAAATGAAATTAATTATCTTTCCCTCTAACCCTTTCCCTCCTCCTATTTTCCTTATTACTGTAAAGGGTAACACCATCTTCCCAGTCCTTCAGAATAACAATGTAGTAATTATCCTTGATGACTCATTTTCTCTCAAGCCCCATACATAGGTTGCTGCCAAGGCCTGCCAATTTCAACTTTACAATATCTGTCAAATATGCCTCCTTCTCTCCTCTGACACTGTTCCCATTCTGGTGCAGGCTCTTATCACCTCACCCCTGGACTATCCAGTAGACCAACCAGTGGTAGAAAGAAGTCACATCTCTTCTTTATCTTGGGCCACAGTCCAAGTCTCTTCCTTTTCATTTCATGAAAAAAAAAAAAAAACCAATGGAAAATCTGGAAAGTTAGCTGCTAGGGTATGAGAAGTAGTTATTCTTATCTTTTGAAGTAGTTTCAAAAGTGACAAATGGAAAGGGGCAGTGTTTTGGAATGAACAGAACTGGTGAATCACACCATTGATACAAATGTTGGTAGATATACATACCATCTATATGTACGTGTCTATGACTGTCTTTATCTGTATATATCCAGACTCGATCAGTTTGTATCCACACCCATCCTTATCTCTATCCCTCTACCTATTTCTATGCCTATAATTTTAGCAGTACCTATATCACTGATCTATGTACCTCTCTTTATCTATATAGGCATGTATATGTACATATCTACATATATATTTCTCCATCTCTATATCTATTTCCAGATCTAGTTTTAATGCCTATGTCCTCCATATATGTATAGCTATCCAGATCTATTACTAGATCACTCACTCGATCTGTTTTGTCTATTATCTATCTATCTACCTGCCATCTATACCATTACTGATGATTGCTGTCTATTCCAGATACAAATGAAAATGTGGAGATACAACACCAAATTTTCCATATTCTTTTTTTAATTAATTAATTTATTTTTAGTTTTCAACATTTACTTTCACAAGATTCTTAGTTTCAAATTTTCTCCCCATCTTTCCTCTCCCCCCACCCCAAGACAGCATGTATTATAAATACCCCTTCTGCTAATTGGCCCTCCTTTCTATCACCCTCCTTCCCTTATCCCCTTCCCCCTTTATTTTCCTGTAGGGCAGGAGAGATTTCCTGTATATCTTATTTCCCAGTTGCACATAAAAGCAATTTTTAATATTCAGTTTAAAACTTTGAGTTCCACTACCATGGGGTAGAGCCAAGATGGCAGAGTAAAGGCAGTGATTTGCTTGAGCTCTCCCCCAAACATCTCTAAATACCTGTAAAAAATGACTCTAAACCAATTCTAGAGCAAGTGAACCCACAAAAAGACAAAGTGAAACAAATTTCCAGCCCAAGACAACCTGAAGGTTGACAGGAAAGGTCTGTTGTGCCAGGCTGGGAGAGGAGCACAGTTCAGCATAAAGCACTCTAGCAAAGATGGGGCCCAGCAAACCCAGAGTAGGCCTCAGAGTACTGAATCAAGGGGAGTTGTGGTGGTTTCTAGACTTCTGAACCCACAAATGGCCAAAGACAACTCAGAAGGTCAGTGGGAAAGGTCTGTTCGACCTGGGTAAGAGGAGTATGGTCCAGCCCTGGCCCTAGCGCAGCCCTAGGTGGCAGCCACAGCAGCAGCAGTTGCTTTCTGGAGCTGTTAGCCTACAGACAATGGGGGATTGATAGGTGTTAAGAGGGGGACTGCAGGGATCTCTTTGCTGGTGCTGAGGCAGGATTCTCTTGCTTTGCCAGTGCTTGGATCTGCATCGCAAGGGCCTGGTACTTCTGGAGCAAGGAGGAGTGGAGGAGTGGAGGCAGTGGTGGAACTTGCAGCAGCAGTGGAGAAGGAATCCTTCTCACATCTCCAAGGCAGAAAAGAATGTTTGTGGACACTCATAGACAAGAGCACAGGCCAGAAGAGGAGTAAACACCTCTCCTTTGATCATACCACCTTGGAACAACTGAAAATTTACAGGTCCCTAGAAGTATCTCTGAAAACAGCTGCACAAACCCCTGAAGCCTGGGACAGTACACCCTCCACACTGGAAGCAGACCCCTACCATAACAAAGAGTTTAAAAGTCAAGTAATTGTCCGGGAACATTAGCAAATGGTGGAAAAAACCCTCAGATTATAGACTCATACTTTGGTGACAAAAAAGATCAAAACATACAACCAAAAGAAGACAATAAAATCAAAACTCCTGGGGCAGCTAGGTAGCACAGTGGATAGAGCACCAGCCTTGAAGTCAGGAAGACCTGAGTTCAAATTCAGCCTCAGATCAAACACTTGACACTTACTAGTTGTGTGACCCTGGGCAAGTCACTTAACCCCAATTGCCTAAAAAAAAAAAAAAATCAAAACTCCTACATCCAAAGCCTCCAAGAAAAATGTGAATTGGTCTCAGACCATGGAAGATCTCAAAAAGGATTTTGAAAAGTAAATAAGAGAAGTAGAGGAAAAACTGGGAAGAGAAATGAGAGTGATGCAAGATAATCATGAAAAGCTGGTCAATAGCTTGCTAAAGGAGACCCAAAAAATAGTGAAGAAAATAACACCTTAAAAAAAAAAGAGTAACCCAAATGGCAAAAGATGTCCAAAAAGCCAAAGAGGAGAAAACTGCCTTAAAAAGCAGGATTGGCCAAATGGAAAAGGAGATCCAAAAAGTCACTGAAGAAAATAATTCATTAAAAATTAGAATGGAGCAAATGGAAGATAATAACCATGAGAAATCAAGAAATTATAAAACAAAACCAAAAGGATGAAAAAAAAGTAGAAGACACATGAAATATCTCATAAAAAAAGAGCAAAAAGAAAAAAAAGAAAAAAAAAACAAGTGACCTGAAAAATAGATCCAGGAAAGAGAATTTAAAAATTATTGGACTACCTGAAAGTCATGATTAAAAAAAAGAGCCTAGACATCAACTTTCAAGAAATTATTAAGGAAAACTGCCCTGATATTCTAGAAGCAGAGGGTAAAATAGGAATTGAAAGAATCCGTCAATCACCTCCTGAAAGCCATCCCAAAATGAATTCCTCAAAGGAAAACTCCTAGGAATATTATAGCCAAATCTGAGAGTTCCTAGGTCAAGGAAAAAATATTGCATGCAGTGAGAAAAGAACAATTCAAGTATTGTGGAAACATAATCAGGATAACACAAGATTTAGCAGCTTCTACATTAAGGGATCAAAGGGCTTGAAATATGATATTCTAGAAGTCAAAGAAGCTAGGATTAAAACAAGAATCAGCAAAACTGAGTTTAATCTTTTAGGGGAAAAATAGATGTTCAGTGAAATAGAGGACTTTCAAGCATTCTTAATGAAAAAACCAGAGCTGAATAGAAAATTTGATTTTCATATATAAGACTCAAGAGATACATGAAAAAGTAAACAGGAAAGAGAAATCATAAGGGACTTATTAAAGTTGAACTTTTTACTTTCCTCATGGAAAGATGATATTTGTAACTCATGAGACCTTTCTCAGTATTAGGGTAGTTGAAGGGAATGCATACACACACACACACACATAACTCAAAGTTTTAAAAATGAATGTTAAAAGTTGTTTTTACATGTAACTGGGAAATAAAATATACAGGTAATGAGGTATAGAAATCTATCATCTATCCTGACCTACAGGAACATAGAAGGGAAAGGGAATAACAGATGGGTGGTGATAGAAGGGAGGGAAGATTGAGGGAAGGGGTATTCAGAATCCATGCCATCTTGGGGTGGGGAGAGGGGAGGGAGAAAATTTGGAACTCAAAATCTTGTGGAAGTGGATGTTGAAAATTGAAAATAAATAAATTAATAACAAAAACTTTGAGTTCCAAATTCTCTCCATTCTTCCCTCTCCACCCTCCTGCATTGAGAAGGCAAGCAATTCAATATAGGTTATACATATGCAGTCATGCAAAACACTTCCATAATAGTAATGATGTGAAAGATTAACCATATTTCCCCCCATCCTATCCTGTTCTCCCATTTATTCTATTCTTTCCTTTGACCTTGTCCCTCCTCAAAGTGATTGCTTCTGATTGCCCCTTACCCCAATCTGCCCTCCCTTCTATCATCTCCCCTTCTTATCCCCTTCCCACCTATTTTTATGTAGAGTAAGATAGACTTCTATACCCAATTGAGTATGTATGTTATTCCCTCCTTAAGCCAAATCTGATGAGAGTAAGATTCATTCATTCCCTCTTACCTCCCCCCTCTTCCCTTCCACTATAATAGCTTTTTCTTGGCTCTTTTTTGTGAGATAATTTACCCCATACTATCTCTTTTTTTCTCCTCCTCCCAGTACAATCCTCTCTCACCCCTTAATTTTATTTTTTAAGATATTATCCCTTCATATTCAACTCATCCTGTGCCCTCTGTCTATATATATTCCATCCAACTACCCTAATACTGAGAAAGGTCTCATGAGTTACAAATATCATCTTTTTTGTATAGAAATGTAAGCAGTTAAACTTTAATAAGTCCCTTATGATTTATCTTTGCTGTTTACCTCTTCATGTTCCACTTGAGTCTTGTATTTGAAAGTCAAATTTTCTATTCAGTTCTGGTCTTTTCATCAAGAATGCTTGAAAGTCCTCTATGTCACTGAATGACCATTTTTTTTCCCCTGAAGGATTATACTCAGTTTTGCTGGGTAAGTGATTCTTTGTTGTAATCCTAGATACTCTGACCTCCAGAATATGATATTCCAAGCCCTGTGTTCCCTTAATATAGAAGCTGCTAAATCCTGTGTTATCCTGATTTTGTTTCCACAATACTTGAATTGTTCTTTTCTGACTGCTTGCAATATTTTCTTCTTGACCTCAGAACTGGATTTTGGCTACAATATTCCTAGGAATTTTCCTTTGGGGATCTCTTTCAGGAGGTGATAGGTGGATTCTTTCCATTTCTATTTTACCCTCTGGTTCTAGAATATCAGGGCAGTTTTCCTTGATCATTTCTTGAAAGTTGAGGTCTAGGCTCTTTTTTTGATCATGGCTTTCAGGTAGTCGAATAGTTTTTAAATTCTCTCTCCTGGATCTATTTTCCAGGTCAGTTGTTTTTCCAATGAGATATTTTACATGTTTTCTATTTCTTCATTCTTTTTATTTTGTTTTACAGTGTCTTAATTTGTCATAAAGTCACTAGCTTCCAATTGCTCCATTCTCATTTTTAAGGAAGTATTTTCTTCAGTAAGCTTTTGGACTTCCTTTTCCATTTGACCAGTTTTGCTTTTTAAGGCATTCTTCTCCTCAATGGCTTTTTGGAGTTTTTTGCCATTTGGGATAGGCTATTTTTTAAGGGGTTATTTTCTTCAGTATTTTTTTGGGTCTCCCTTAGCAAGCTGTTGACTTGTTTTTCACTATTTTCTTGCATCACTCTCATTTCTCTTTCCAGTTTTTCCTCTACTTCTATTACTTGCTTCTCAAAATCCATTTTGAGCTCTTCCATGGCCTGGGACCAATTCATATTTTTCTTGGAGGTTTTGGATGTAGGAGCTTTGACTTTGTTTTCTTCTTCTAGTTGTATGTTTTGATCTTCTTTGGTACCATAGAAAGATTGCACAGTTTGCTCATGATCCCAGTAAATTACTTGAGTTTTAAACTCTTTGTTAAGGTAGGGATCTGCTTCCAGTGTGGAGAATGTATTGTCCTGACCTTTTTGGGGCTTTGTGTAGCTTTTTTCAGAGATATTTCCAGGGACCTATAAGTTTTCAGTTCTTCCAAGGTGCTATGATCAAAGGAGAGGTGTTTACTCCTCTCCTGGCCTGTGCTCTGATCTATGAGTGACCACAAGCACTCTTTCCTACCTTGGAACTGTGAGGAGGATTCCCGCTACACCACCACTATGTGCTCCACCTTGCAAGCCAGCACTCCTCCTTGCCCCAGGATTGCCATCCAGAACTGCAACCCAGATCCAAGCACAGGCAAAGCAAGAGAATCCTGCTTCAGCACCAGCAAAGAGATCCCTGAAATCCCCCTCTGAACAGTCACTCAATTTCCCCCTCAGTCTGTTGGCTGAGAGCTCTGAAAGCAGCTGCCACCCTTGGGTTTCACTAGGACTGGGGCTGGGACCAAGCTTCACTCTCACAGCAGTCACAGACATTTCCTACTGACCTTCTAAGTTGTCTTTGGTGTTTGTGGTTTGAGATGTCTGGAAACCCCCACAGCTACCCTTGATTCAGTCCTCTGAGGCCTGCTCCAGGTTTTCTGAGGCCTTTTTGCTTGCATGTCCACCCTAAACTGTATTTCTTTCTCAGCCTGGTGCAATAGACCTTTCTAATCAACCATCCAGGTTGTCATGGGCTGAAAATTTGTTTCACTCTGTCTTTTTGTGGGTTCTGCTGCTCTAGAATTTGTTTAGAGTTATTTTTACAGGTATTTGGAGAGGTTTGGGGGAGAGCTCAAGCAAATCACTGCTTTTACTCTGCCATGTTGGCTCCACCCCCTGCTCTATTTTTTAAGTTGTTATTTTCTTCACTATTTTTTGGGGTCTCTTTTAGCAAGCTGTTGACTCATTTTTCATGGTTTTCTTGCATCAGTCTCATTTCTCTTCCCAATTTTTCCTCTACTTCTCTTACTTGCTTTTCAGGTTCCTTTTTGAGCTCTTCCATGGCCTGAGATCAAGTCATATATTGCTTGGAGATTTTAAAAAGCTTTGACTTTGTTGTCTTCCTCTGCTTGTATGTTTTGATCTTCTTTGTCACCAAAGTAAGATTCTATGATCTCAGTTTGTTTTCCTCTGTTTGCTCATGTTCCCAAACAATTTTTTTGACTGTTTAACTCTTTGTTAAGCTGGTGCTCTGCTTCCATTGTGGAGGAAGTAGTTGCCCCAAGCTTCAGGGGTTTTGTGCAGCTGTTTTTAGAGATATCTAGGGACCTGTAAATTTTCATTTTTTCCAAGGTGGCATGACCAAAGGAGAGGTATTTACTCCTTTCTTGGCCTGTGCTCTGATCTGTGAGTGACCACAAGCACTTTTTTCTTCCTTGGAACTGTGAAGAGTATTCCCTCTTCAGTGCCACCACAAGCTCTGCCATGCTAACACTCCTCCTTGCCCATGATTGCCACCCACGTCTGAGACTTAGATCCAACCATGGGCAAAGCAAGAGACTCCTGCCTCAGTGCCAGCAAAGAGATCCCTGCAATCTCCCTCTGATCAGCTACTCAATCTCCCCACCATTTATGGGCCCAGAGCTCTGGAATCAGCCGTAGCACCAGGGCTGTGCCAAAGCTCTGGCCAGACGCCGCTCCCCTCTCACCCAGGCCAACAGTTCTTTCCTACTGACCTTCTAAGTTGTCTTTGGTGTTCGTGGGTTGAGAAGTCTGGAAACCACCACAGCTGCCAGTGATTCAGTGCTCTGAGGCCTGCTCCAGGTTTGCTAGGGCCCTGTCTTTGCCTGTACAGACCAAGCTGAATTGTGCTCCTCTCCCAGCCCAGTGTAACAGACCTTTCCTATCAACCATCCAGGTTGTCTTAGGCTGGAAATTTGTTTTACTCTGTCTTTTTGTGGATTTTGCTGCTCTCGAATTTGTTTAGAATCATTTTTTACAGGTATTTGGAGGGGTTTGGGGGAGAACTCAAGCACATCACTGCTTTTCCTCCACTATTCTGGCTCCATGCCCCACCCCCCACATTTTCCTTTTTATTTGTTGGTTATCAGAGAGTTGGAAAAAAATGGTATCTCTCATGTATTGAATAAGTCATTATTTTTTCACTAGGACTGATCCTTTACCTTATTGTAGAAGAGCTATTTAACTTTTATTATCCTGACTACATCCAAATACATTAGAGGCATAGTAACATTTTTCTTTGGAAAGAGTTTTGTCCTGCCAAATAAGAACATAGAAGAAAAAATGTTGAGTATTTTTTTCCTTTGAAAACACACATTCATTTTGTATAAAACCTAGGTTATATAGTAGAATTAAATTAATATAGCCAAAGATTTTCATTTCCTTTGCTGTTGTACTCCCATCTATCATACCTTCACATAACTCTAGGGAGATCAAATGCTTCAAAACAGTTTTTTGTCCAGTTAATGATAGTAAGAGCTCTTCACCTACACCAGATGAAACTGGATACAGAGAGAAATGGACCTTCTCTTTTTCCAATACTTCAAATGATTTGTGATTTTACAGGGGTGGGTATTCCTCCCATTGACATCAATGGTTACCTCTCTATGCCTTAGTATAAGTTGCCATTAGTTGCTATGATCAAGAAAATAGTCAATATTCAATATCATTTTGGGGACAAGCTTCTTTTGATCTTATTTAAGCTGGTCTTCAGATGACAGACATACAGTACTCTGTTGTTGACCCATGCTTGATGACTTTTCAGCTTCCTAGGATCTATCATTTTCTGCTTGTAAAGACTTAGAGAACCTCTACTCTATGTAGAGAATCTAGTTTTATCCTCCAGAATTTATAAATTCCTAATATAATGATGTATTTCCTCTTTCATGTAATCACAAAAAGGTAGATACCATTAACACTTAATCAATAAACATTCCCATCTATAATTGGCAATAGCCAGTAAGAGTAATTACAAGTCAGTCTGTAATAAGTCAAATTAGAGAAATAGGAACACAGTGCTGCATTTGAGAAAATTACTAAGCTATATTACAACTTCTTACCCTTAACAGGCAAAAGATATTATGACTCATGATTTTTTTACATATATTTCCAGAAAATTGCCTAACCATTCCTGTTTTGATCCAAGTTCAGTGAAATAGTTAATACTTTCCATTTTCTTTCATTACAGTTAATTGCGATTTTGATCACGCCGATGTACTTTAGATGTACATTTAGATACCAGTGAACTTTTCTTTTCCTTCTCCCCCTCATTGTTATTGTTGTTGTCCTTCTTCTTCCTTTTCCTCCTTCTTTTTCATCTTCTTATCCTGATCCTTGTCATCTTCCTCTTTCTCCTTGTCATCTTTTCCCCTCTTCTTCCTTCGTGATTTGTTGTCCAGTTGTTCAGTCATGTCTGACTCTTTGTGACCCCATGGAACATATTGTCCATGGGGTTTTATTGGCAAAGATATTAGAGTGGTTTGCCATTTCCTTCTCTTAAAGCAAACAGATTAAGTGACTTGTCCAGGGTTACACTGTTAGTAAGGGTCTGAAGCAGGATTTGAACTCAGGTCTTCCTGACTTCAGATCCAGCACCCTATCCACTGAGCCACCTAGCTACCTTCCTTCTTCTGTACTTCCTCATTATTTCATTTATTTTTATTTATTTTCCTACTATGAATTATCCCTTGAGTGCTACTACCTGATGCCTCATCATTCAAGTGCATATGCTCAGTAATGAATCTGGATTACAAGTGGTATGAAAATAAAATTTTTATTTTTAACTGTCACATCACTTAAAGACTGATTATGTGTACTTAGTCAAAATATATACAAATAAGACAGCTGGGCTCTACTTTTGTTAGACCTAGCAAGAATTTTATTTGCAATAAAGAAACTGAAGGGCCATCAAAGTTGTTTAGAGCCATCTGTTCCTGAAATTAGTTTCATACAGGGGATTTAATCCTTGGTAATTCTTATCTAGTTATGATACCAAAAATACCCTGTGTTTTTGAAGTCTATAGTTCAGTGTGATTAGTTTTGTTAACTACACACATCTATAATTCCATATCACCTTACATCAAATTTACATGTAATAATTTTCCAAATACTACAGACAAGGCAATAAACAGGAGTTATGTATGACAGTGAATCATGACACAGGGCTTAGACTGTCTAAAAAGAACAGGGCTTTCTCCTGTGCCTATTATGAAACATATGGAGGACCTCAGCATATGATGTAGCTCATCAAAATTCATCTTAACATTTTAGTGTAGTTAAAGGCCAATAAGGAATCTTTAAATAATGAGAGGGATTAGGTTTTCATCAATACCACCAATGGAGTTAAGGCAAATTTTAGCATTGCTTTACTTCCAAAGGTCTGGGACAGCAGGAAAACCTTCTGGAGTGGAGGTAGGCAGCAGAGTTAAGGAGATATAATTCTAGACTAGTTATGAAATTCTAGGTTCAAATTTCACCTCAGATATATATTATTTGTGTAATGTTGTGCAAATAACTTAACGTTTCTAAACGTCTGTTTCTTCATCTCTAAAATGGGCATAAGAATATATCTACTACACTGAGCGCCATTGTGAGGATCAAGCAAGGTAAAGTATGATCAAATGAAATAGCATGTATAAAGCACTTACTGCATACACTCACACATGAATACTATTTTCATTATTGTATAAAACACTTTGCAAATTAGAAAAATTAAATACATGTCAAGTGTCTTTGGTACTTGGTAGACAACTTCCATCCATTTCTCAGAAAACTCCTACAATTTATGTGCATGTTAAAATAATTTTTTAGTGATATTTAGAAATGTTTAAACGTCATTTTATAATTATTAGTTAATGGGGGGATACATGTAGATGTATGCTGCTAAATATATAACAACTAGTTCCCTGGAAAAATGTATACATGACTTTTTTAATTAATTAATTTTATTTTTAACTTACAGGATTACACAAGCATTTCCATAATAGTATAACAGTATAATAATAATAATTATAATAACAACAACAATAATGATAAAAAGATTGTACATGAAACTGCAAATCTGTTACGTACAACTTGTCATTCCATTTAAATATTTATTAATTTACAGGATAATTGTTTATTTGGAATCAGGACTACAACTCCTATAGAGAGAAAAGAAATGTCCCTTGTTAACAGGACAAAGATAGTTCCTAATTGGTTTCCAATAACTGGTGCTGGTCCCAAGATGATCTAGTTGCCTAGGACTAAGGAGGATGGATTCTTATTGGAGGAGCCACTCCTTTGTGACGGACTGTAAAAATAAATTGACAGACCTACTCTTCCCTCTTCACCTTTTCCCTTATAACTTCTTTTTTTCTTTTTCCTTTTTTAAATTAATAAATTTATTTGTTTTTAGTTTTCAACAATAACTTCCAATTCTTTCATACTCTTAAGTTTAATTTATGTTTTTAACATTTTCTCCATCACTTTCTTAAATCTAGACAATCAGCAAAAAACAAAATCAAGCCTTTATTTATACCATTTATGAATTGTATAAATAGAATAAATAGTCTCACTAAAAATTTAACAATCAGCTCTGCAGAGCTCCAGCACTTCCCTGAATGGGTCACTCTTGTTCTAGTCCTTAGGGTATTTTCCCATGAGTTCTAGAAATGGTCTCTCAGGTACTTAGTAAATGGCATGGCTTCTACCTCAGTTTTCTCCAAAGACAGAAAATTCTCCTGCTTTTCTGAATAACTCTAAGTCTTTGACATATTTTAATGACCCGAAGAATGAGTAATATTTCTGGTTCACCACTAGCATGGCATTTTGCAAGACCATGTCTCACCAGACTGCACTAACATGTGAACCTTCAGTTCCTCAAAAGTTCAGGAAGGATCTTGTTTTGAAGTTGAGTCATGTAAAAGGCAGTGAAAGAGACCTTCTATTTCTGAAAGGAATAACTCTGTTATTTGGTGTAAGCAGAGAAAAATACATTATACTTATAAAAGAAATGATATAGTAACACTCTTACTCTTCTATGATTTCCCATCTTAGATTTACTTGACCAAACAAAAGCTTATAGAGTAGATTTGTGCATTCAGATGTGGGAAGAATTGTGAGGTTCAGGAAATATATTATTTTTGGCTACATATCACTAAGCCTTAATATTGGTGTGTATTAGATTGGGAAAGAAATGACTTATGAGAGTACATAAAGTTTAATGAAGAAGCCATTGTAAGTTATACTTGTCAGAAGCTATTTTAAATTTCATTAACTGATATTTAATGCAGAATTATAACTTTTTAAACCTCAAATACTTATATTTCCCCCAGATCTCACTTCATAAAATTGTACAGGGCACAATCAATAATATTTATTGATTTAAAAAAAATATCCCTGAAACAAAATCCAGAGGAGTAGTCTGAATGAAGGATTATTTCTGAAGAAATATGTGTGTGTGTGTGTGTGTGTATCTGTTTGATTCTCTCTCAGATTAACTCAGATAAAAAGGTGTTTTCAAATGTTCTTTTCAATACAAATCTTTCTTCTTGTTGTTCATTCATTTTTCAGTCATGTCTGACTTTTTGTGACTTCATTTAGGATTTTCTTGGCAAAGATACTGGAGTGGTTTGCCATTTCCTTCTCCAAATTATTTTATGGGTGAGGAAGCTGAGGTAAACAGGATTAAGTGGTTTGCCTAGGGTCACATAGCTTGTAAGTGTTTGAGGCCGGATTTGAACTCAAGGAGATTAGTTTTCCTGACTCCAGGCCCGGCACTTTATCCACTTTGCCACACACACACACTAAAACAAAGAAAAAAAAAACCAAAGGAATACTACCTTGGGATTTTTATTGTTGAGTCACTCTTTCTGTATATAAAACTGATTAATTACTTTTTCTAGACTGTACCATTTCAACAAATAGATTGTGCATTCCTTAAAGGTCCCAAAATAAATGTGAATATGAATAAATGTTTTGGACTCCCTTTGAGACAGTTGGACACTCTCATGGACTGTGACAGGAGATGTAGTAGAGTGAGTGAGTGTGTGTGTGTGTGTGTGTATGTGTGTGTATGCGTATTTGTACATGCACATGTGTGTATCAACCAGGTAGAATAAGTATTCTATGTACGTTCAAGATCTACCACAAATAATTTATTTCACTTAATCAACCTCCCTACAAAGTTGAAAATGCTGCATTGTTTCTCTGATATCAGATATGTTCTCTACTGTGTATCTTCCTTTTCTTACAGTATGGAGCTCTGATTTCATTTGGGTTATGGAAATTTCCTTCACCAACACAAATTAGTAGCTAATCTGCAATTTAATGTCCAAAGGTAAGCTCAGGGATCTTTGATTCAGAGTTGGGAAGGGTCTTAGATATCAGGAATTCATGAGAAAACTAAAGCACAGAAAGATTAAGGGATTTGGTCAAGTTCACACAGTTCCTAAATGGCAGGACTGGAATGTATCAGTGGTTGGACTTGAACTCAGGTTTTTCTATCTCCAGGCCTAGCTATCTATCCACCATATCATTGTGCTGTCCAATCTATATTGAACATATCCTAATAAAAGTAATTATTGATTAAATTATTGTGCATATACAATGTACTATATCCATACAAAATATTTTCATTCAGTATGAAGGTTCTTAATTTAATTTCAGACCTTTATTACTACCTCTTTATAGACTTAAGTTATAAATACTATAATTTATACAGTACATAGACAGTACATTTTCTAGGAGACCAGACAATAGTGCTCCTACTACAAACATTTCTAGAGGTAATGCTAATTAACAAGATATATTATGAAATATTTTATGGGTAATTATATAACTTCTATTGAATCTTCATATTTGTGAAGATTCTTTACTTTTCATAGCATATTTTTTATAAGAAGTTTTTCAAATTACTGTGATGGCCAAACTAGTAATATATTAAAACAACTGAGGGCATATCTGGCTTTATTACATTCCTCTTTGTGACTTTTCTATAGGCAGGGTATTATACTGAAGGAAGATTCTAAACACGTGAAAGTATATGATTAAGTAAATACAAATGAGGTACAAAAATGGGACATTGTGGTAAGCAGGCTAATCCACTGATAATTTCTCATTGTTCCATTTGCATATAATTGGGGTGTCTGGCTCTTGAGACACAATTCAAACCACTGACTTGGATATTGTATACACATGAATAGATCCAAATTTTTTATTTACTATGTTTCCATTAGCGTTGTAATCTTAGCCACAAGAGCAATTCACACACGCAGCTCTCATGTTTACTTTTCTCTTTTTTTTTTCTCACAAGAAAAAGGTGCCTGAATTCTCAATGTCTTCACTTTTTAAACTCTGAGAAGTCCATTTTCTGAGCGACTGGTCTTTCTTCTACTCCAGTTTTCAGACTCAAAGCATGTTGAAGCAGAATATCTATCAAATTGAGACAAATAATTTCTGTCAAAACCTACTCAGCCTCAGTTTCCCCTGTCATAAATGAAGGGATAGGGCAAATATCTTCCAGTTCTCAGTGTTTAAGTGTCCATGGAAATTTCCATAGTATAAGGCAGGACTTTGTGCAAGCATTAACATTTCAATTACTCATTGTTGTGACAGAGGTTATAAGAAGAGAAGCTGATGGGAGAACATTCATGTATTTTAGCGAAAGAGATTATGAAAAGAATGGAAATTTGCAGAAAATGAACCCATTTTCCTTACAGTTTGGAGAACACAATCTTGTGTTTCTCCACAAAATCTGCATTTCTGTTATTTCTGATGGCTCTCTGAGAACAAATCAAAAGTTAAAAATCTATCATTTGGATCAGAGGATTCAAAAAGTTTTTATGAAATGGATTGTTTTCCTTGGATTTTCCCCTCTGTCTTGGAACAATCTTTTTTTTTCTTAAATTTTTATTGTTACTGTTTTAAAGAAAGTTCCTAATCCACAGATCTCTGCCAAAAAAACAAGTATCAAAAAGTATTCAGATCTGACTGAGTAGAAGGGAGAAATTTCTTCTCACCCTATAAAAGCTGTAAGTAGTCAACAGCTAAATGAACTTACCAGGTATAGTAACCAGGTAGCAGTTAATTAAGTTAATTGATGTCCCCCCTCAATAGCAAGCTACATGATCTTTAATACAATGGGAGAGTTAAATTTAGACAATTTGAGCAAGTTGTAATTATCAATTACCGGGACCTTTGGGTGTAAAGATGTTATTATTTTTTAATGATTTTAGTTCTCTTCATGTGATTATTGGGATATTATTTAGTCATTTCTCCTGTTAGTGAATTGCACATTATGTTCTGATACTGTGATGATATTATAATTGGGAGGGAGAAATAGTCAGATATTCATATCATCTTTGGTATATTTTGACAAAGCACAATTAAAAAATACTTTCTCTAGGGAACAATAAAACAAATGAAAGAAAATGTCCCACAAAATATTTCCCTTTTGCTATCCCCTGTTAATATTTTTATGAGCCTCTTAAGCTTATCTAAGAGATTTTTAATGCAGCAGGGTACGTTATTAGGCCTATATATTTTTTTTTTGCACAATATCATACATTTCGGTCTTTATCACAGTGGGAACAATAAAATAACAGACTGCAATGCATTAGCATCATAAAGAAAATGTAATAAATGTCTTTATAACTGTAGTAAAAGTTGCATGAGCCCCAGCAGCTGTAACAGAGATGTTGCTACAGCAGCATTTTATGACCTAATGGCACTCAGTGGGCTGATAATATTATGTGTGTGTGTAATGCCAGTAGTTTCCAAGGCCTAGATTTCAATTCAGATAAATAATTGAAAGCACTTTTAGACTTTTCCATAAAATGTTTAATAAGAGATCAAATCCTCCCTCCCTGTAGTGGAAAATTAAATAGTTTTTACGGGAGTATTTTATAATGAGATCCTAACTGCTATCTGTGGGGAAGCGGTCTTTTTTAAACATGGTAGTTACAAATAAAAGATACTTTAAGGAGTTCTTGTCGTCTTAATTTTTGAATAGCAGTTGTCAAAAATAAAAGATTCCCTCTTCCCTTTTCAGTTCTGGGCCTTTGGACTTGGAACCTGACTAATAAGAAGATTGATCGAAATGCGTGGGGTCTGGTGTAAATGCAGAGCACTGCGTCCATGACGCTGCAATGGGAAAAGGACAGAAGGACTGCTGAGAGTCAATCTTTTGAAAAAGACAGGATGGATAATCGTATACTGTAAATGTGCAATTCACCAAGGGTTCTTTATGCAGTAAAAAAAAAAGTGAGAACTATTTTCCCATCTCATTCACAGAACAGATGAGATGTGAAATGAGTGCTATCCAAGTGGATAAAAATTTCATATAATGTACAATCTGGGAGATTGTGCTTCTATTTAAAACAGAAAACAAAAATGATTTCTTTTTCTGAACCTCTTTTTCAAAGGGAACTTTTAATGGTTACTTTGTCTATTGCATATGAGCTCTCATGGCCCTCCTCCCCCCATTTTTTTAAGAGGAATGAATGTGCAAGTTTCCCTGTTTACTAAATGGTCCTTTTTTTTCCCCTTCAGCAAACAAATGTCTATATTCCTGTGAGCCTGCAGGGAATCAATGTTCTTACTCTATCAACTGAACTGGAGGTTCCTAATCAATTATCACAAACATTTGCAGTTGCTTGCTCCATATGGTGCATAATGCCTGTCCATCTCTCACACTCAGAATCCATAGGGCATTCTGATAGTGTGATTGATGTGAAGGACAAAACTATGCAAAAGTTCTATTTCCCCACAAGAGAAAAAGGCACTTTGAAAATGCTCTTTTGAGAATGACTTACCTGAAGATAGAGAGAAGAAAAACCACCTACTCTTAAAGAATTTACTCTGAAGTGTACAAAATGCCACCTTTTCTTCAATTCCCTCACTCCCTCCAATCCCCTAAGCCCATTGATAGCAGTAAGAGAAGAGAAAATGTGACTACCATTGATCTAGGTACTAGGTGCTGTTGAAGATTCCAAAGGATATTACAGCTTATTGAACCAAACCATTCTGTCCTGAGCAGATAATTCTTCTCTATCATTTCTTATGATTATATTTATAATAGCTTGCCAGCTCAGATGGTGATATATTTTCAGAGAAGTGAAATCCTTGTTAAATTTGCCATCATTATTAAAAGTGTAAATTGTGAACAATCATTTTCATTTTAAGACATATTAATCCAATCAGTGACAACTTTAACATGTACCTTTTTGGGGTTCAATTTCAGCATTCATATATGGGTGAGACAGTGTAATACAGTAATACATGTGCTTCATTTGGTGTAGGAAGAAATCAGAGAAATTGGGCTTATATTCCAGCTTTTCTTTGTATTATCTATGAGACCTTGGGGAAGTCACTGATGCTGTCTGGGTCTCAAGTTGCTCATGTATAAATAAGGTGATTGGACTGGATGGCTTCCAAAGTTCCTTAGAGATCTAATTCTTTTTCTGTTATGTCATGCATATGGGATTATTGGTTCAATTAACAGATTATAAAATCTTACTACCTTTCTCATTGTGATAGGAAATGCTCAAGGCTTCACTATAGAAGCTTTTAATGATAGCTACTGCATATATGTGTGTATACACACACACTATATATAATATATATCTATATATATAGTACTTTAAGATGTGCACACCACTTTACAAATATGTCACTTTTTCCCAAAAAACCCTAGGAGGTATGGGCTATTACTTTCCCCATTTTACATGTAAGGAAACTGAGGCCCAGAGGGGTTCAATGACTTGCCTAGGACCATACATTTAAGTGTCTGAGGCAGGATTCAAACTCAGCACTTCCTAATTCCAAGTCTAATGTTTTACCTGCTGTGCAACTTAACTGCCTCTATAAATAAGATACGTTAACATAGAATGAAGCCTTAATGGCTTCTACAAATGTGGAATCAATATGGTGAAACCTGCCAGGTATTTGCCCCTTGAGGCACCTGTCATTTCACTGGAATCTAATTCTAAACCAAAAATTCTTGTTTGCTGATTTACAAACTGGACCTTATATGTTATTACTATAGCTTGTTTAAACTCTACCTATTCTTTATCACCAGACTTATATTGCTCCTGAAACTTTAGGTAATCTGCCTAGGCAGGAAACTTGAGTTCAGCAGCTCAGTTATTAAGGCCTTCATATTTTCAATTGGATTTCCTGATATCCAGGCCTCCATGGATTGTGAATTTGAAAGTGTAACAAAACCACTAGCAACCAGGGTGTGTGTGTGGGGCGGGGGGGAAGAGGTCCTCACCAAAGTAATTAAAGGAGAATGCTTTTTAGATTTCTTCCTCAGGCAGAGCCAACATGGCAGATTAAGGGCAGCCACCCAGCTGAATTCTCCCATCATTCCCCTCCAAACAACTTTAAAGTAATGGCTTAAATAATATTTTGGAGTGGTAGAGCAATAAAAGGTTGAGATGAGACACTTTTCCAGCTTAAGAAAGTTTCAAAGGTGAGCAGAAGTCTGTGACAACAGGGTGGATGCTTGTTTGGAAGTCACATATTTGGGGCAGCAAGTGTAGCTGCAGCAGCAGCATCTTTGGGAACTCTCAACCCAGAGATGCTAAGGTGGTCAGGCAACTGGTCAGAAAGAGATTATAAGGGACTCTTTGCTGGCACTGGATACAACTGAAGATGATTGGCAACTCTCTTGCCTATGGAAAGTTTTGAGTCACAGTTTCAGAGTGGAGAGGAGCATGAGCACTTGTGGCTTCAGAGTACCAGTGGATCTTCCTGGGTAAAGACCATAGCACAGACCAGGAGAACAGTGACCATACTTCTCTCAGGATCACATCAATTTGGAAGCACCGAAAATTTACAGATGTCCAGAACTAGCTTTGAAAATAGCAGCCTGATAAAGCCTGAAGCTTAGGATGGTGACTTTCCACCCCTGTATGAGGAGAGCTGAGCTTTAACATAAAATTCAAAGTCAAAAAATAGTCTGGGAAAATGAGCAAACAACAGCAACAACAACAACAAAAGAATTTGACCATAAAAAACTATTACCGTGGGAGGGAAGACAACAATGTGAAAACAGCTACAATTAAAGCCTCAAAGAAAAATGCGAATTGGTTATAAACCCAATAAGAATTTCTGGAAAGTTTAAAGAAAGCGATAAGAATGGTAGAGGAAAAAATGGAGAAAGAAATGAGAGTGATGCAAGACAATTATGGAAAGAAAATTAACAGCTTGGTAAAAGAGGCACAACAATTACTGAAGAAAACAACACGTTAAAAATAGAATTGGCTAAATGATAAAAAAAGAGGCACAAAAATCAACTGAAGAGAACTCCATAAAGAACTGTTCAAATGGAAAAGGAGATTAAAAATTCCTGAAGAGAGGGACTCCTCAAAAGCATAATTGACCAGATGGAAAAAGAGGTACAAAATTTCACTGAAGAAAATAATTCCTTAAAAATTAGAATTAGGCAAGTGCAAGCTAATGACTCTATAAGACAACAAAAAATAATAAAACAAAGTAAAAAAATAACAAAAAAGAAGAAAATTCAAATTATCTCTTTAGAAAAAAAATTGAGCTAGAAAACAGTTTGAGGAGATAAAATTTAAGAACTATTGGACTACATGAAATCCATTATCAAAGAAAGAGCTTAGACATCATATTTCAAGAAATTATAAAAAAAAAACTGCCTTGATATCTTAGCTCCAGAAAATAACATAGAAATTTAAAGAATCCATTGATCACCACATAAATGAGGTCTCAAAACAAAAACTCCAAGGAATATGAGAGCCGAATTCCAGTTACCAGGTCAAGGAGAAAATACAGAAAGAAACAATTCAAATACAAGGATCCACAGTCAGGAGCACTCAAGATTTAGTGGCTTCTACTTTAAAGAAGAAGAGGGTTTATGATATGATGTTACAGAAAGCAAAGGAACTAAGATTACAACCAAGAAAAACCTACCCAGAAAAACTGAGTATAATCTTTCACAGAAAAATGGATATTTAATGAAATAGAGAACTTCCAAACATTCTTGATGAAAAGACTGGAGTTGAATAGAAAATTTGACATTCAAAAAGAATACTCAAGAGAAGCATAAAAAAGTAAATATGAAAGGGTAATTATAAGGGACTCAGTAAAGTTAACTGTTTATACTCCTATATGGGAAGATGATAAATATAACTACTAAGAACTTTATTATTATTAGATCAGTTAAAAGAAATTGACATAGAGGGCATGGATGGGAGTTGATGATGTTGGAATGATCTCCAAAAAAAATGAAGTGATGAAAAAGAGGGATGCACTGGAAGAATCAGGAAGGGAGAGGTAGAATGGGGAAATTTTTTTTCTCACATAAAAGAAGCTTACAAAAAAGAGCTGCTATAGTGGAGGAGAAAATGGGAGTGGTGGTGGCAATGCTTGAACCTCACTCTTATCAGAATTGGAAGAATAGAGGAAAAATATATATCCATAGTCAGTTGTGTATATTAATGTAACTTACCTAATAGGAAAATAGGAGGGGAAGGGGCAGGGGAAATAGGAAGGTCATGATAAAGGAGAGGGTGGATTATAGGAATTGGTGTTTAGAAGCAAAGTAAACTTTTAAGGAGGTACAGGATAAAGACAGAGAGAGAGAGAAGAAAAACTGAAAAAAATGGTATGGAGGGAAATACTCAGTTAGCAATTATAACTGTGTATGTGAATGGTATGAGCTCATTTACAAAACAAGTAGATAAAATGAACTAGAAACCAGAATCCAACAGTATGTTGTTTACAAGAGAAAAGGCACACACAGAGTTAAAATAAAGAGTTAGAGCACAATCCAATATGCTTCAGCTGTAGCAAAAGAAAAAAAAGGAAAAAAGAAAAAAAGAAGCAGGGGTAGCAATAATGATCTCACACAAAACAAAAGCAAAAAATTGACCTAATTAAAATATGATAAGGAAAACTACATTATGCTAAAAGGTACCATAAACAATGAAGTAATTTAAAAAAATTTTACAGAAAATTTCTATGACAATAGACTAACTTTTCAAATATATACTAAGTATAGAGCTGAGTCAAATTTATAAAAAAACAGTCATCCCCCAATTGATAAATGGTCAAAGGATATAAACAAGTAGTTTTCAGAAGAAGAAATCAAAGCCATCTATAGTTAAATGGAAAAAAAATGTTCTAAATCACTATTGATTAGAGAAATACAAATGAAAGTAACTCTGAGGTACCACTTCATACCTATCAGAAATTACAAATGCTGGAGGCAATGAGGGTAACATAGGTACACTAAACAATTGCTGGTGGAGGAGCTGGTCCAAGCATTCTGGAGAACAATTTGGAAATATGCACAAATGGCTATAAAACTATGCATACCCTTTACCACTTCTAATGCCACTTCTAAGTCTATATTCCAAACAGATCAAAGAAAAGGAAAAGGTGTCAGTTATATGTACAAAAATATTTGTAACAGCTCTTTTTGTGGTGACAAAGCATTGGAAATTGAGGGGATGCTCATTAGTTGGGGAATGGCTGCAAAAAGTTGTGGCATATGATTGTCATGGAATATTATTGTACTATAAGAAATGGCTAGGAGAGTGGTTTCAGAAAAACGAATGAACAAACATTGCAAGACCTATATGAACTGATGCAAAGTGAAGTGAGAACTGAGATATTATTGTGCATAGTAATAGCTATGTGGTAATGATGACCAACTGTGAAAGACTTGGCTATTCTGATCAATAATGATCCAAGAAAATTTCAAAGCATTCATGCTGAAAAAAAGAGAGAATTGATGAACTCTGAGCGCAAATTGAAGTATATTTTTCTCACTTTATTTTTGGGGAATATGGCTAATATGGAAATATGTTTTGCATGATTTTACATATATAATTGATATATTGCTTGCCTTTTCAGTGGGTGTGTGAAGAGGGTGAGGAGGAGGAAGAGAATTTGGAATTCAAGAGCTGGGCAGAGCCAAGATGGCGGTGGGAAAGCAGTGACTGTCTGGAGCTCTCCCCCCAAAGCCCTCCAAATACCTATAAAATTGGCTCTAAACAAATTCTAAAGCAGCAGAACCCACAAAAAGACAGAGTGAAACAAATTTCCAGCCAAAGACAGCCTGGATGATTGATCAGAAAGGTATATCGCGCCGGGCAGGGAGAGGAGCGCAGTTAGGCATGGGCACACAGGCCACAGCGACCCTGGAGCAGGCCTCAGAGGACTGAATCTCAGGCAGCTGTGGTGGTTTCCAGCTTCTCAATCCATGAATGCCAAAGACAACTTAGAAGGTCAGTGGGAAAAGTGTGTGACTATGGTGAGAGAAGGAGCTAGGTCTCAGCCACCTTAGGTGCCGCGGCTGTTTCCTGAACTTCCGGCCCACAGACTGAGGGGAAATCAAGTGGCTGATGAGAGGGGGATTTCAGGGTTCTCTTTGCCAGTGCTGAGGCAGGAATCTCTTGCTTTATCTGTGCTTGGATCTGGGTCATAGTTATGAGGGGTGGTCCTGGGGCAAGGGGGAATGCTGGTGTGGTGAAGCTTGTTGTGGCGGTGGAGAGGAAACACCTCACCCCTTATCATAGCACCTTGGAAGAACTGAAAATTTTCAGGTCCCTAGAAATATCTCTACAAACAGTTGTACAAACCCCTGAAGCTTGGGACAGTACATTCTCCATGTTGGAGGCAGACTTTTACCTTAACAAAGAGTTTAAAACTGAAGTAATTGGCCAGGATCATGAGTAAGCAGTGCAAGAAGAGTCAGACTATATTATCTTACTTTGGTGACAAAGAAGATCAAAACATACAACCAGAAGAAGACAACAATGCCAAAGCTCCTATATCCAAAGTCTCTAAGAAGAATATGAATCAGTTTCAGGCCTTGGAAGAGCTCAAAAGGGATTTTGAGAAGCAAGTAAGAGAAGTAGAGGAAAAACTGAGAGTTTTGCAAGAAAATCATGAAAAACAAGTCAATAGCTTGCTAAAGGAGACCCAAAAAAATACTGAAGAAAATAACACCTTAAAAAATAGCCTAACCCAAATGGCAAAAGAGGTCCAAAAAGCCAATGAGGAGAAGAATGCCCTAAAAAGCAAAATTGGACAAATGGAAAAGGAAGTCCAAAAGCTTACTGAAGAAAATACTTCCTTAAAAATGAGAATAGAGTAATTGGAAGCTAGTGACTTTATGAGAAATCAAGACACTGTAAAAGAAATCCAAAAGACTGAAAAATTAGAAAACAATGTGAAATATCTCATTGGAAAAACAACTGACCTGGAAAATAGATCCAGAAGAGAGAATTTAAAAATTATTGGACTATCTGAAACCCATGATCAGAACAAAAGCTTAGACATCATCTTTCAAGAAATTATCAAGGAAAAGTGTCCTGATATTTTAGAACCAGAGGGCAAAATAGAAATGGAAAGAATCCACTGATCTCCTCCTGAAAGAGATCCCCAGGGAAAACTCCTAGGAATATTGTAGCCAAATTCCAGAGTTCCCAGGTCAAGGAGAAAATATTACAAGTAGCCAGAAAGAAATAATTCAAGTGTTGTGGAAACACAATCAGGATAACACAAGATTTAGCTGCTTCTATATTAAGTGACCGCAGGGCATGGAATATAATATTCCAGAGGGCAAAGGAGATAGGATTACAACCAAGAATCACCTACCCAGCAAAACTGAGTATAATCCTGCAGGGGAAAATATGGTCATTCAGTGAAATAGAGGACTTTCAAGTATTCTTGATGAAAAGACCAGAACTGAATAGAAAATTTGACTTTGCAATACAAGACTCAAGTGGAACATGAAGAGGTAAACAGGAAAGAGAAAATCATAAGAGACTTATTAAGGTTGAACTGTTTACATTGCTGTATGGAAAGATGATATTTGTAACTCATGAGACCTTTGTCACTATTAGGGTTGTTGGAGGGGAAAAGATTATATGTACGTATATATATAGATAGAAATAGGTAGATAGATAAATAGATAGAGGGTACAGGGTGAGTTGAAAATGAAGGGGTCATATCTGAAGAATAAAATTAAGGGGTGAAAGAGGATTATACTAGGAGAAGGAGAAAAGGAGAGGTAGAATGGGGTAAATTATCTCACAAAATAAAACAGAAAAGAAAAGGCTTTTACAGTGGTGGGGAAATGGGGGAAGGTGAGAGGGAATGAGTGGATCTTATTCTCATAGGATCTGACTTAAGAAGGGAATAACGTACACACTCATTTGGGTATGGAAATCTGTCTTACCCTATAGGAAAATGTGGGGGGAGGGGACAAGAGAGTAGGGGGATGATAGAGAGGAGGGCAGATTGGGAAAGGGGGTAATCAAAAGCAAGTACTTGTGAGGAGGGACAGGGTCAAAAGAAATAATAGAATAAATTGGGGGGGGTGGGATAGGAGTAAGGGAAATAGAGTTAGTTTTTCACAGCATGTCTACTACAGAAGTGTTTTGCATAATTGCATATATATAACCTATATTTAGTTGCTTGCCTTATCAATAAGGGTGGGTGGGGGATTTGGAACCCAAAGTTTTAAAAACACATGTTTAAAAAAAAGTTTTCACATGCAACTGGGAAATAAGAAATACAGGAAAAGGGGTACAGAAATCTATCCTGCCCTACAGGAAAATTGAAGTGGAAGGGGATAAGAGAAAGGGGTGGGGGGAGAGATAGAAGGGAAGGCAAACTAGGGGAAGGGGTATTCAGAATGCATGCCATCTTGGGGTTGGGGGAGGGGTGAGATGGGGTGAAAATTTGGAACTCAAAATCTTGTGGAAGTAAATGTTGAAAACAAAAATATTAAAAATTACCATTAAAAAGGAAGAGAAAAAAATAAATTAAAAAAGAAAATTAAAAAAAATTTAAAAATAAAAGAATGTTTAAAATAAATAAATAATTGGGCAAAACAAAGAAACTGGAAAAAAAATCCTTCCTCAGGACTAAAGTTTGGGTCTTTGGACTTTTATTCTACCTCTCTGGCAGAGGGGGGTAATCAGCACATTCCTCACTTAATCAAGGCAAACAAAACCTATTTTCCTTTATCTTGAGGAGTCTCCATACAAACTTCCAAGTGGATGGGGAAATTATTGTTAAAAGAGGTGATCTCTAAGGTTCCTTCTATCTTTAAATCTATGATCCAATGATCTTCATGTGACAGAATACAACTTAGCTTATAGTCTAACAATCTATGGCAGATATTCTTAACCTTTAATTATTCACACAGAAGTTCAAAAGCTGTTCTCAATGAAGTTTTGATTCAGTCTCATTTCCTTCTATTCTAATGTGTCTTTGCCATTTTGATTCCACTTAATTCATTTCAACAACAGCAACATATTATAACAAATAAGTATAGAGCGTTGTGTTAGAAACTGAAGGTGATAAAATCTTTAGATAAGATGTGGTTTTTGCCCTCATTTAACATTATATGAAAGGATTTTTTGATACAATGGATAATCATAATATACAATAATACATAGCTCATGAACTTGACATCAAAAGTGGAAACAGATTAATGTTTAGTAGAGAGTAGGAATCAGAGATGGCTTCCTCGAGTTAGTGACCTTTGATTGAGTTTTTTATATATTCTTATACACATATAGATGAAGCCTGGACACCTGAGTCATGGATGATCTGAAAAGTACTCTAGTACCAGGAATTCTTTGGTTCAGCATCCTGCCATTGCTCATTTTATCAGACAAATCAGACAACATGTCATTTTAAAATAACATACACTTAATTAAGCATTATAACAAAATGAAGGATTCTCTTTGGCCCCAAATTAATACAGAGGTTCACTCTCTCAGATCAGTATATTACAGTAGGAAAGAGAACTCATGTAGTCAAGGCAAATTATATTCTTGGGGACAGTGACCTTGTCATAAACCTTTTTCTGCCTCTAGAAGATTTGTTGGCTATCCCCCCACATCTCACATTAAGCCATCATTGTCATCCAGTCAGTCTCATGATGTGGTTGAATTATGGTATACTGTGTGGGGCTCTTTTCTTTGTTTCTTGGCTATCTGCTGACCTTCAATGGACAGCCAGATCCTTGTTGCCGGGTCCTTTGTACCTGAGCAACTACTCAATATAAGTGAGCTGATCTTCCATTGAATTTTTACCACTAATGTGATTTCTTTCAGTTCTCTTAAGGGAGAGATCACCAGCTCTTTTAGAATGAAACTTCAGAGCTATGTCATTCTTTTGTAATGAACAGTAAAATTACAAGCAGCAAAAACTCTAAATAAGGGTAAATCTATCTTTTCAATTTTTCCAATTCTATCTAAGCTTTCTCTTTGTGAAATATGTCCCTTATTTGACTTAAAGTGAGAAAATTACCTACAGCTCCTTTCCACTTCCATGATGCTAATCAAGGTCAAACAAATCACTACTTGGGATAGAATTTTTCACCTGTATTTCTCTAGCTCCCCAAACTAGGTAGAATGAAATTAATGGAGTGGCAGAGTTTGAGTATACCAAACAGTAGACAAAACTATGGTGGAAGAGAGGAATACTATAGCTCTATATTGGCTTCTTGTCTCGAAGACCTCTTTTTGGTGTCAATGTCTGATCCATTATTTAGTTTTTTTTTTGCCATTCAACTTATAGCTGATCACAAATTAATTCTCTCAATTTTGTTTTCTCTGATGTAATGTCCTCCTCTCCTTCCTCACTCCTTTCCTATTCATACTTGTTTTCAGCTGTTTTGTAGATCAGCTAGTAGAACAATCTGATTAGAATGTAAGGTTTAGGGGTAGCTAGGTGGTGCAGTGAATAGAGCACCAGCCCTGGACTCAGTAGGACCTGAGTTCAAATGCAGCCTCAGACACATAACACTCGCTAGCTGTGTGACTCTGGACAAATCACTTAAACCCAATTCATTCAGACACAAAATTAAGAAGTGAGAATTGTCGTTTTAGAAATGGGGAGACATGAAAGGTTTTGGAAATTACTTCAAAGCAGTTAAGTTTTATGAAGATGAACTTAACTGCAATACATAAAATGAAACTAGGCTAGAGTCAGTAAGACTAGGAATCTATTTCACGAGTGGAAAAATAAAGAACTGAAATAGTATTCGGTGGTGAAAATATAAAGGAAGGAACACAGGCAAAAAAGAGTTTTAAGAATCAACTGAAATGGGTTCATAGAACCCATGTTTACTTTAAAAAGTTCTTCTTACCTATAGAAATCTTGGTTCTGTGGCTTCTGTTCCACTTTAAAAATATCCCAATCTGTTGTTTATTGATTTCTCATATTTACAGTTTTTAATAGAATTACTGGGAGGGAAGAACTTTTTTTTCAATAAATCCTTCATCTTGGCAGCTAGGTAGTTTAGCGGATATGAAAGGGTTTACCTTTGCCCTTTTCCCTTTGCCCTTTTTTGCCAAAAGGAATTTGGCTCCCATTTGTTGACCTATTGATGTGCACCTTTCCTCCCTGGCCCTGAAAAGAACCTGGCTCTTGTATGTCTCTCTTTAGCTCCATTTGAAAGCAAACTTCCCCCCTTCCAGTTCTGTTCATTAACTATTCTCGTTGTCTGTTCAGATCTCTCAGACCTTCCAAACACCTGGACCCTTTTTCTCAACCACCTCCCCCCTTCAACTGTTTTACTTTCCTATGGCCTTTCACCATTTCCCGCCCTTAATCCTAGCTAGGTGCCATGAGGTCCAGGACCCAGGAGTTCAGTTCACCCCAGCTTACTAGCCACTCCCATCCAGATCTCTCTAGGCCTTTCCTCCCATCATCCCAAACTACTTGGCCACTCCTAGATCCCTCCCACAGTCTTTCTGTACTTAACATTCACTTTTGCCCCATTCTGCTGCTGAGCTGTTCTCATGCCTACAGGCTGAGACTGTTTCAAGCCCGCTTGTCCTTACCTGGCCTCACCTTACCTTACCTCACCTGGCCTCCCCCATTCAGACCCCATTCAGATGTCACCTGGCCTGACCATCTTAGCCCCCATTCACATGCTTAGAATCTCTCAAGCCCAGAGGCCAAGGTTTTCTCAAGCCTGCTCATCCTTACGGGCATCACCTGGCCTATCCACTCTAGCCCCCATTTAGATCACTGATGTTTGGGTTCCTTGGGAGTCTGGCCTATATGCTTTGTCTTTAATAAACTTTTCCTCTGGCTGGAAGAAGATTTGGGTTGAATTCATTCAGGCAGACTTGGCACCGCGATCGGGGGGGGGTCCCAGCACCCCAAAACCCCTACACCTCTTCAGATAGAGCACCAAATCTGGAATTAGGAAGACTTGAATGCAAATCCATCCTCAGACACACACTAGCTGTGTGATCCTTGGTAAGTCATTTAATGTCAATTTGCCCCAGTTTCCTCAAATGTAAAATTTTGATAATATGATGATAATTTTGATAATAGATGATAATAATAGCATTTACCTCAGACCCAGGGTTGATGTGATGGTTAAATAAGAAAATATCTGTTTTTAAAAAGTTCTTAGCACAGTGCCTGGCACATAATATTATTGTTGTTCAGTCATTTTTCAATCATGTCCAACTCTCCATGCATGTAATAGGTGCTATCTAAATGCACATTCCCTTCTGCCACCTTCAGAAAAGCCAGAAATTAAAACAAACAAAGAGATGACAATTAGACTTTCAAAAGAGACTTCATTCTTCTCTTAATAATAATTTAAGTGTCTAGAAATTTTCACTGACATAATTATTTTTTAGCTTACGAGTATCCTTTTTTAGAACAATGTATGACTGTCTTTGAGGAAAAAGCCCTTGGTATACTTGTGGATCGTTATTAACTTTGTTCCTCAGCCTTCTCTTTGTTAGATTGGATTATGTTAGGCCCTTCCCCCTTAGATCAAAGTTCTTCTTTTCAAACCCTTTGAGGGTGCTCATGTGGGAGCTATCTTGTAGAGAAAAGAACATTAGATTTGTATCAGGAGACTAAGATTTGCATCCTGCCTTGGCCATTTGCCAGCTGTGTGAACTGACCAGCTCCCTTAACCTCTCTGAGCATTAGGGTTGCTCCTTTGTAAAATGGGGAAAATAAAACTAGTCGATCTCATGAAATGGTTGTGAGGATTAAATGAGATAGAAACTGCTTTGTAAATCATAATGTGCCATAAAAATGTCAGCAGTTATTATTGCATTGAATCTTCTCCAAAGCCCTTTCTACTTCAAAAAGAACTGCAAATAATAGAATAGGACATGCTAATTTAGACAAAGGTTTGATCACTTCTGTAGTTATTTATAGCTGTTATTTATAAGAATAAAGTTCTGTTTCCCAATGGAATGTTCACACTTTTCACTATCAGCACTGCACTCTAATTACTTATGCTTTGCTTCTGCTGATGATGCACCTTACTTTGTTTTCTGTTATATTGGCATATCTTTAGTTCTTTCTCATTAGTTATTGTTCACATTGCTGTAACTGAGTTTCTTAAGCTGGTCTTTATCGATCGTCCCCCACAATACCGATATTTTTCTGTAATACTTGGAAAATTTTGTCAAATGACTTAAAATTCTGATCCTATCCTCCAAGGTTCTGGTCATCCTGCCCAGCTTGGCAACATTTTCTAATCTCTTTGTTATTTCAGTTTCCTTTTTTATAATCACTCCAAATCAAGAGGAGTAGATGGTAGAATAGTGGATAGAACATTGGGCCCGGAGTCAGGAATACTTGAATTAAAATCCAGCCTCAGACACTTAACTAGCAGTGTGATCCTGGACAAGTCACTTAACCTCTATTTGTCTCAACTTTAAAATGAGGATAATATTAGCAACCACTTTGAAGAATTGTTCTGAGGATCAAATGAGATAATTATAAAAATCACTTAGCATAGTACCTGTTTTTTCCTTCCTTTATTTGCTTCCCTCTCCCCACCAGGGGCACTAACAAGTAGACATAATCTCCTAATAGAAGAATAATCCTTGATGATCATAATTGTGGAATCACCATATTAAATAACAACATGTGATTTGAATTCAGATTCAGACATTCACTCTCTGTGTGACCCTGGGCAAGATACTTTCAGAGGTTTGACTTGGGTTTCAGTTTTCTTCTCCATAGAATGGGTAGAGGAATAGAATCTACTTCAGAGGGTCATTATGAGGATCAGATGAAATGATGTACACAAAGCACTTCGTAAATCGTCAAGTTCTATATGTCGGCTATTTTATCATATTCCTCCTCCTTTTCCTTCTTAGCCTCTTTCTCCTCCCTATCATAGTGATAACTAGCAATTCTTCCACTGGATAGGGGGACACTTTTGGGAAGGGAGAGAAAGAGTTTACAAGTCAAACTCTAGGTAGTGTTGTTGGAAAAGGGGAAGTACTATCTGTCCTCTTAAAAGCCCATCCCAGACATGTATGAGGGTTGTAAGGAAAACCTAGCTCTACTAGAGGTGGGAATAGGACCTTGGAGATAGAAACTCAGTGGCTTTTGTGACTGGGTGAGGCAGGCTGGTGAAAGATTTATAATGTAAAGTATGGATATAGTAATCTGAAAGCCAGTCATTCAGTCAATAAATATTAAGTGCCTACTGATTGTCAGGCACTATGAAGTGCTATAAAAGTGCACTAAGCATACCTTCTGGGGAGGAATCATTCCCCCTGGATGTTCATGCTCTAGGAAAGCCCCATTCACCCCATGGCACTTACAGCTCTGGTTCCTATTAATACAGGATCACTTTAAAGCATTTATTTTAAAAGTGCTTACAAAGCTTCATTAATATTGTGGTTTCTTAAGTTTACAGAATTAGAATTTTGACTTGAGCAATTCATTTTCTCACCAGGTCCGAGTTTTCTCTTGTGTAAAATGAGGATTGAAAGTACTTTATATATGTTAATTAATTTGATCCATACAACAACACTTTGAGGAAGGTGTAATTATTACCATTATCACTATTTAAAGATCAGGAAACTCAAAGAGATGTTAAATGACTTGCCTAGGGTCACACAGACAGGGAATATCTGAGGCTGGATTTGAATTCAGTTCTTCCTAACTCAAAGTTCTATACTCTTCCCATTGTACAATCTAGCTGCCTCCGTTCTTATACATTTTGATTTTTATCATAAAAAATATCTTAGGATCTTAGGATCATATATCTAGATGTGAAAAGGTACTCAGAGGCCATCTAGTCTTTCTCATTTTACAGATGAGGAAACTGAGGCTTAGGGATCATATGGGTCACAGTTACTGTGTTTTTCCACTATAGTACGTATCTCCATGGTAATGTGAAATTTATACACTTGAACATCACATTATAAAGCTACCTCTCTATGAAAGCTCCTCTTCTCACTTTGGCCAAAGAAGATGGTGTGAATACAAGTCAGGCAAGTGAAGACATCACCTGTCTATACTGCGTTGTTTTTACAGCTATATTGTTTCCTTTTAATTCTCTTATTTCCATTTTCCAGACTAACTTTGATTTCCAACTGTATTGTCATTAGATAGTGGTGGAGCTTCTGGCTTTTCCTTCATATTAATCATCTGACTCTCAAACCTTATCACCCCCCACCATGTTTTTAAATTTTCATTATTTATTGATTTTTAACATTAATTTAAAAATTAAGTTCTGAATTCTCTCCCTCCTGCCCCTCCCTTCATTGTGAAATCAAGAAAATTAGTATCAATTACATATGTGAAATCATACGATATTTCCATATTTGCCAAGTTGCAAGACAAAAGCAATAAAAAACAAACGAAAACAATTATATCTCAATCTGCATTCTATCAGTTCTTTCTCTGGAGGTAGACTATTATTAGTCCTTTGGAATTGTCTTGGGTCATTGTGTTGCTGTTTTCCTTATCTGTTTTGCTCTTCTTGGTTTAGGTATCAGCACTAGATTTGTGTATAAAAAGAATTTGTTATGACTCCTTCTTTGTCTATTTTTCCAAATAGTATATTTGTATGTAACTGGAATTAATTGTTCTTTAAATGTTTGGTAGAATTCACTTGTGAATCCATCTGGTCCTTTTTTTTTATTATTAGGTAGCTCATTAATGGTTTTTTCAATTCCTTTTCTTAAGATAGGGTTATTTAAGCATTCTATTTCATCTTTTGCTTATCTGGGCAATTTATATTTTTGTAAATATCCATCCTTTTCACTTAAATTGTCAGATTTATTGGCATATAATTGGACAAAAAAGCTCTTAATAGTTTCTTTAATTTCGTCTTCATTGGTGGTGAATTTATCATTTTCGTTTTTGAGATGGGTAATTTGTTTTTTTTTACATCAAATTAACTAAATGGCTTGTCTATTCTAATTTTTTTTAAACTCCTTTTATTTATTAGTTCAATAGTTTTTTTTTTAATTTTCAACTTTATTAATCTCTCCTTTGATTTTCAATTTGGTACTTAATTGGGGATTTTAAATTGTTTTGTAGTTATTTTAGTTGAATACCCAATTCATTGAACTGCCTTCTTTCTTTTATTGATGAAAGCATCCAGAAATATAGATTTTCCCTTAAGCATTGCTTTGGCTACATTTCATAAATTTTGGTAGATTGTCTCATTCTTCTCATTCTTTTTATTTTTATTTATTTATTTTTTTAGGCAATTGGGGTTAAGTGACTTACCCAGGGTCACACAGCTAGTAAGTGTCAAGTGTTTGGTCTGAGGTCAAATTTGAACTCAGGTCTTCCTGACTACAGGGCTGGTGCTCTATCCACTGCACCACCTAGCTGCCCCTTCTCATTCTTTTTAATGAAACTATTTATCATTTTTAAGATTTGTATTTTTGATCCACTCATTCTTTAGGATTATATTATTTAGTTTCTAATTAATTTTTATTCTATGTTTCCACAGCCCTTTATTGAATGTAATTTTTATTTCATTATGGTCTGAAAAGGATGAGATTAATATTTCTGCTTTTCTGCTTTTGGTTGTGAGTGTTTTTTTTTTTTCCATAATGATCAATTTTTGTAAAGGTGCCATGTACCACTGGAAAAAAGGCATGTTCTTTTCTATTTCTAATAAATTTTCTACGGAGGTGTATCATATCTAATTTTTCTAAAATTATAATCATCTCCTTAACTTCTTTCTATTTTTTGTTTAAATTTATCTGATTCTGAGTGGGGAAAGTTAATAACATAGTTTTACTGTCTATTTCTTCATTTAAGTCATTTAACTTTTCCTTTAAGAATTTGGATGATAGGCTGTTTGGTGAATATATATGTTTAATAATGCTATTACTTCATCATCTATGCCAAGAGTGCGGAACCTGTGGCCTCAAAGCCACATTTGGCCCTCTAGATCCTCAAGTGGGGCTTTTTGACTGAATCCAATCTTGACAGAACAAATCCCCCTAACAAAAGTATTTGTTCTGTAAAACTTGGATTCATTCAGAAGGCCACACCTGAGGACCCATAAATTTATATGTGGCCTTGATGCCTTAGGTTTCCCACACCTGGTATCTTTTAGCCAAATGTAGTTTCCTTGCTTATATCTTTTAATTAGGTCTATTTTTGCTTTTGCTTTTTCTCAGATCATCATTATTACCCCTGCCTTTTTTCCATAGCTGAAGAATAATGGATTCTGCTCTAGCCCCTTATTTGTACTCTCTGTGTCACTCTGTTTCAAGTGTGTTTCTTATAAACAATATATTGTTGTATTCTTATTTCTAATGCATTCTGCTATTCACTTCTGTTTTATGGGTGAGTTGATCCATTAACATTCACAGTTATGATTACTTACTGTGTATTTCACTCCACCCTATTTTTTCTCCCTGTTTCTCCTTCTCTTTCTCTTTTTATCCTGTCCCTCCTCTAAAGTCTGTTTTGCTTCTGACCACTGCCTTTCTTAATCTGCCCTCCTTTCTATCAGTATCCTATTCTTCTCTTATGTTCCTCCCCTCCTACTTCACAATGAATGAGATAGATTTCTATATCCAACTGAGCATATATTATTCCCTCTTTGAGCCAGTTTTGATGAGAACAAGATTCTAACATTGCCGGTCATCCCTACATTTCCCCCTCCAATTTAAAAGCTCTTCCACCCCCTACCATGTTAATGGAAATATCTCTTTTCCACTGCATGATAAAGATGCTACAAAACAAACATAAGATGTTTGATGGTATAAAATAGATGACAGGGAAATAAAAGGACAAAACTAGAGTCTAATCCAAGGCATCAATTATCTTCTCCTTCTCCTTACTCCATTCATTTCACCACTACCCTATGAATACAACTTTGATTAGGAAAAAGGAAATTGTCAAATATATCCCAAGCAACAATGACAGCAGAGTCAGCAGTTGGATGATGGTTCTTTACTCTCTTCATTCCTTTCTGCACAGAATGATCCCCATCTGATCCTTGGGTTTCATATAGCTGGACCCAAAGGAAAAACTGAAATTTAATCTGGGGTTGTTGGCACATTCTCCTTAGTTGGAGATGTTGTACATACTCAGGACAAAGTGAGGAAAGCATCCTGACCTTTTGCCTCTTGTGCTCTGCAAAAGTAGAAACTTCATAATTTGTTTTTGGTGTCATTGATTAGAAAAGTGGCACAAAAGTTAGACCACCCAACTTATATCCCCTCAACCTTTTCTACCACTCAGGGAAAGATATTTAAAGCAATACTACCCTCTAGTCTGGAATGCCACTTGACCTCAATATCAAAGCGTCTTTCTCTGGTCAGAAAATGTTACCTCACTTCGTTAGAATGTAAGTTTTTTTTTACAGCAGGAAAAATCTCACTTTGTTTTATACCTCCAGTATTTAGCACTGATTGTATATTTATTGTTTAACAGGGTTTTTGATACATAATAAGTCCTTTGATAAACATTTTTTCATTCATTCATTCACTCATTCACAATTGTACCTAAGCTCTCCCCGAAACATAGCCTTTCCCTCCTCCAACTCTAAATTATCCCTGTTAAAAATATGAAGTTTTGGGAAGACTTACATGAGATGATGCAAAGTGAAGTGAGCAGAACTAGAGAAGCATTGTACACCGTAAAAGCAATATTATAGCAACAATCAACTATGAAAGATTTAGCTGCTGTAATCAGTACAATGACCAACAATTCCAAAAGACTCATGAAGAAAAGTTTTATCCACCTCCACAGAGAGAACTGATGAACTCTAAGTGCAGATTGAATTATATTTTCTTTCACCTTCTTAATTTTTCTTGCCTTTTTTCTTTTACAACATAGCTAATATAAAATATGTTTTGCATGACTTTAACCATGTATAATGGGTATTTCATTTCCTTCTCAATGGGTAGAGAATAGGGGTGGAGGGAGAGAATTCAGAAACTGAAAATAAAAAATATTTTTAAATAAGAAATAGGTTTTCAGAGATGTGGTATTTCTTTCTATTAAAATAACAAACTTGGAAACACAAAGATACAGGGAAATTTTGTGAAGATATAGCAAAGGTACTTATCCTTTGGCTTTTTCTTTGTAGTCACCAAATCCTTCCTTTCTCCTCTGGGCCTTGTCCAGACGTCCTCTTCCTCTCAAAGGAAAGGGGTTTGTCCTCTTGTGCTATTTGGTGACTCAATTAGAAATCCTTCCCAGGTGCTTTTCTTATTCTATTCTTGCTTCCAGAAATCATTGGCTTGGCTTTATGGAACACTCTGATTAAATATTCTTATGAAATCTTAATAATAAATGTTTGTTGAATGGGACTGGAACTAAAGTTATATACTTCACATAATCACCTTTTCAAAGAACATTTCATAAGATACAGTCAACTTCAAAGTTAAATAAGGCAATAGAATTAATGCTTTAGGTTTCTACTGTTTTGTTTTTCATTTTTTAGTGGTTTGAGTTATATTCTTTAGCTCACTGCCATGTAAATATTATTGAAATCAATTAAAGAACAAGGCTTTGGTCTTATATTTCCCTAATAGTAATTCACTGGTGCCCTGGTGAATGCAGCTTTCCCATTTATCCACAGGGGTAGATTATGTGTTAGGAGAATTTTAATAATTAAGTTTTTAAGAAATAAAACATGCCAGTTAGTGTTTTAGTTTCAGAACAATATAACATTCTGTTATAATGATAAGTCCATAAAGATAAGAATACCTCCTTTCTCTGGAAGCACCCTCTTAGTTTTCTCAATTACTTAGCTTCTCTTTAAAGATTTTTGACTCATATTATTTTAGTCATTGCATATGTTATTGTTCTGATTCTGCTTATTTCACTCTATCTCAGTTCATAGGAATCTTTTCCACATTTCTTTGAATGTCTCATATTTGGCTTTTTACATATAGCATACTAGCATACTATTGCATACAGGTACCACTATTTATGCAATTCTTCAAATGATGGGTACCAACTGTTTCCAGTTCTTTTCTTATACATACAAAAAAACCCCCAAATATACTATAAATTTTTTGCAGTAATTTGTGGATGAGAAAACTTTTGTTATTGTTGGTTGTTCACATATCGGTGCCATGAAAGACAAAGAATCCTAGAATGTTAAAGCTAGAAGGGACCTAATGTAACTCTCCTTATACAAGTTACCAGAAGATCTGTTAAAGGAAATGTAGATATTTAGTCCAGATATTAGAAACCTTGGGAGTAGGGAGGTGGCAGCAATGGTATTGATATGTTTATGCTTTTGACATACTTTCATGTAAAAAAGAGAATAGATTTGTTCTGGTGATACTCAAAGGAATGAACTGTGAGCAAATAGTGGAAGTTGCTGAGAAATATCTGGACCTAATATACACAGAGAAACAAAAAGAAAACCCATTCCTAAAGATCTGAGCTGTTCAAAAATGAAATAGACAGCTTTTTCAGGTATTGCTTTTCCCTTCAGTAGGGGTGTTCAAGCAAAAGTTGAGGATGGTAGAGGAGACACATTCAGAAGTCTGTCCCAGATCCAGGATTCTTGACCTGAAATTAACTGATCCTGTTAATCTCATATACAAGAATCTGAGGTTAGAGGAAATCTTGAGCTTGGGGATTCTGAGCTGTAGTAAGCTAAGCTAATTGTGTCTGAGTTAAGTATTAATATGATGAGCCCCTGGGAGCAGAGTGGAAGAGAGCGAACTACTAGTTTGACTAAGGAGGGCCAAACTGGTCCAGGCCAGAACTCTTGTGCTGGTAGGTGCAGGACTAGTCCTATGAATAATTCTTACACTTTCAGCTTGGACAAGATTGGAGAATCTAGACTCGAAAAAGAAAATAAAAGAAAAACATTTTTTAAGAACTCAACAAACCAGGGGTCCATGAATTTCTATGTATGTATGTATGTATGTATGTATGTATGTATGTATGTGTGTGTGTGTGTATGTATCAATGTATCCATATATCTATCTATCTAAAAAAACAAAATGAATTTCTTACTTTGAGTCTAATGGAAAAATTGTGATTCTGGAAAGAATTCCTCCTTTTGAATGGATGACTTCTATCAGCTTTTTGTTATTCCCCTCTAGCATTAATTATCACAGTTCAGTGGGACTGCAACAAGGAGACTCCAATGTATGGAACTATTTTTTTTAATAAGATGAGTGGAAATTCAAAGTGCAGGATTAAAAAATAAATAAATGAAATAAGTTGTTATTGTTCAGCCTGGGCAAGTCATTTAACTCTGTTTGTCTCAGTTTCCTCCTCTATAAAATGAGCTGGAAAAGGAAATGCCAAACCACTCCAGTATCTCTGCTAAGAAAACCCCAAACTGGGTTATGAAGAGTCAGATATGACTGAAACAACTAAACAGCAACACAGCAACAACAAATTGTTAGAGGAAGAGAGGTAGTTTGGAATGAAAGCAGCTAGAAAGCAAACCTCAGAGTCATGTTCTAGTCTGGGTCTGACTGGCCTCAGTCATTTATGTTCAGTGTGGGACCTAAGCAAAATGCTCACTTCATTTAACAGTTAAGAAAAGATTTATGTAGTCATAGCAGGAGAAGGACATTCAACAAGAACAGGCTTTGAGTAGACCCTAAATTGATTCAGCAGTGTGAAACTCTCCTGCCTCTGAGTTGCCCATCATGGTCTACCAATCAAGCATCAGAGCACACCAGCAACACTTTGTGGCTATTTTTTTTTAACTCAAGTGAACAAGATGCAATTTCAACAACCCAAGCTATTAGTCCTTTAAGCCAATTAAATCTCAACGTTAGTTTCAACATCTTTTAAAGAAAAAAAATCTAACTTGTATGAGAGCGGAGCTTAGCATGTTGCTTCTCATACAGTCAGAAGAACTAATTGCAAGTACTATCTCTTGACACCCATTCACTGATTAACCTTGGGCAAGTCACCTAACCCCTCAGTGCCCCAGATTAATTTACAGAGCAGCTGTTGATCTCCATTAGTAGAGGGAGTTTCCCTAATGGGATATCCTTACACCAATGAAGTCATAGGTCTGAACATAAACAAATAAATAAATGTTATGATAAGTATGCTTGTAGAGTACTAATTCTCTCTCCCCTCCACTCAATAAAATTAGATAGATAATCTTCTGTGCCCTCCTCTATAATATTCTTGTGTATTAAGTAGCTATAAGCAAAGAGTCAGCTTGAAATTTGTTATTGTATGCATAGCCAGTCTCCTCCTGATGCCTCTGTGAGCAGCAGTTTGGCAGGAGCAGATGGATCTTGAAGATATTGTCTTGTTAAATTAAAGGCTCAATTAGTATACTTTAATGTATTTTGACTAGCCCTTCACCTATGGCAGCCATACATTGTAATTGCCTAATGATGCTTGTGCCTTACCTATATCATGGATAGTTAACTACAGATTATAATTTCATAAAAATGAACAACAATAATAATAGTAATATAATGATCATAATTGATATAGCAACATTCACCAAGAAGTGTCCTAAACAGCTTTCCAAATGGATAGCAATGACTTATATTTCCAGAAGACCTTCTTCTAAGTAGTTCAAGTATCCTCACACCTTGATTCTAAGTTAGCTACTTCTCACAACACCCAAGGGGATAGGTTACATCTAATTCAATTCCCATTTTTCAAAGAAATAAATGAAATTTTTGACCACTTTCTGTGATCACAGAGAAAAATCAGCATAGCCAGAATTAAAATGTGATATAAAAACTCTGATAATTCCACTCTTACAATTTCTGTGAATTTGATCAATTCATTAAACCTCTCTAGGACCGAGTGTTTTCATAAGGAAAATGAAGGTAACCATGTATAGGTATAACAATGTTGGGCCATGATTCAGATTTCTGATATAATTATATCTCTCACGAATTAGGATACCTTTAGTTCATCCACATTTGTCAGACCTAAGGGCAGAGGTACAAGATATTAACTTATGAAACACTTGCTCCTATCACCTCTTTCTCCATTCTTCCCTACTCCCTTTCTCAAAAAGGAGCAGTGTGTGTATTAGTAACACTAGGATAGGACATAGAGCAACAATTTGTTATGTAGGTAAATCATTAAGTGGTTCTTTAAGACCTGGCTGCCCTTTGAAATATGTATTCATGAATGTCACTGTGACCAGCTCACTCACACTCTATGGCATCTCCTAGTCATCCCAACCTTCAGACTCACTTCCTATGCCATTTTCTGGTGTTATGGATAATTTTTGAATGTGTATGTCTGGATTTGTGAATTGAATATTGTGTTACAAGTCTGACCTTTGACAAAAGCTAGCAGTGTGATTCCAGGAGTCACCTCCTTACAATTACAAACACAGACTAAAACAGAAATTACATAAGGGTTTTGGAGTGGTCCCAGCAAAACTCCCCTATGTTCAACAGCATGAGATGCTTTGTTCTTTGAATTCATCAGGGAAAAGTCAGAGTGATGAATTCATAGATGATGGTAGGAAAGTCTTTTCAATCACACAACTAATATCAAAGTCACTAACTGGAGGTAGGCAATGGCAAGGGAGAGGCATCATGGATAAAAGTTTGGCCTTGGAGTGAAGAAAGTTTGAGTTTAAATTCTGCCACTGACACTTGTTAGCTATATGACCTTGGGCAAATCACCTAACATTTTTTGGTCATAGTTTCTCAATGCATAAAGTGAGTAAAATAATAGCTTCTACCTCACAGTGTTGTTCTTCTGAAGATCAAATGAGATAATTTATTTTTATTATAATTAATTAATTTATTTTTAGTTTTCAACATTCACTTTCACAAGATTTTGAGTTCCAAATTTTCTCCCCATCTCTTCCCTTCCCCCATACCAAGATGGTGTGCATTCTGAATACCCTTCCCCTAATCTGCCCTCCCTTCTATCTCCCCCACCTTCTTTTATTCTCTTCCCCTTCTATTTTCCTGTAGGGCAGGATAGATTTCTATACCCCTTTGCCTGTATATCTTATTTCCCAGTTGCATGCAAAAACAATTTTAACATTTGTTTTTAAAACTTTGAATTCTAAATTCTCTCCCTTCCTCCCTCCCCACCCACCTTCATTGAGAAGGCAAGCATTTTGATATAGGTTTATATATCTATATATATGTATGTATATGTATATGCAGTCATCAAAATACTTGCATGATAGTCATGATGTGAAAGACTAGCTATATTTCTTTCCATCTTTCCATTCACTCCTTTGACTCTGTCCCTCCTCAAAAGTGTTTACTTCTGATTACCTCTCTCCCCAATCTGCACTCCCTTCTATCATCTCCCCTCTTATCCCCTTCCCTGCCCCCCCCATTTTCCTGTAGGGTAAGATAGATTCCCATACTCAATAGAGTATGTATGTTATTCCCTCCTTAAGCCAAATCCAATGAGAGTAAGGTTCTCTCATTCCCTATCACCTCCCTTCTCTTCCCCTCCACTGTTAAAGCTTTTTCTTGCCTCTTTTATGTGAGATAATTTACCCCATTCTATCTCTCCCTTTCTACTTCTACCAGTGTAATCTTCTCTTACCCTTTAATTTTATTTGTTAGATATCATCCCTTCATATTCATGCCAACCATCTATCTATCTATCTATCTATCTATCTATCTATCTATCTATCTATCTATCTATTTTTCTACCTATGTATCTTCCCTCCAACTACCCTAATACTGAGAAAGGTCTCATGAGTTACAAATATCATCTTTCCATGTAGAAATGTAAATGGTTCAACTTTAATAAGTCCCTTATGATTTCTCTTTCCTTTTACCTCCTCATGCTTCTCTTGAGTCTTGTATTTGAAAGTCAAATTTTCTATTCAGCTCTGATCTTTTCATCAAGAATGCTTGAAAGTCCTCTATTTCACTGAATGTCCATTTTTTCTCAGGTTATACTCAGTTTTGCTGGGTAAGTGATTCTTGGTTTTAATACTAGCTCCTTTTGCCTCTGGAATATCATATTCTAAGCCCTCAGATCCTTTAATGTAGAAACTGCTAAATCTTGCGTTATCCTCATTGTGTTTCCACAATACTTTAATTGTTTCTCTCTGGCTGCTTGCAATAATTTCTTCTTCACCTGGGAACTCTGGAATTTGGCTATAATATTCCTAGGAGTTTTCCTTTTGGGATCTCTTTCAGGAGGTTATAGGTGGATTCTTTCAATTCCTATTTACCCTCTGGTTCTAGAATATCAGGGCAGTTTTCCTTGATAACTTCTTGGAAGGTGATGTCTAGGCTCTTTTTTTGATCATGGCTTTAAGGTAGTCCAATAATTTTTCAATTATCTGTCCTGGATCTCTTTTCCAGGTCAGTTGTTTTTCCAATGAGATGTTTCACATTGTCTTCTATCTTTTCATTCTTCTGGTTTTGTTTTATAATTTCTTGATTTCTCATAGAGTCATTAGCTTCCATTTGCTCCATTCCAATTTTTAAGGAATTATTTTCTTCAGTAAACTTTTAAGCTTCCTTTTCCATTTGGTCAATTCTGCTTTTTAAGGCATTCTTCACCTCATTGGGTTTTTGGATTTCTTGCAATTTGGATTGGTCTATTTTTAAGATGTTATTTCTTCAGTATTTTGAGGGGTCTCCTTTAGCAAACTGTTGACTTGTTTTTCATGATTTTCTTGCATCACTCTTATTTCCCTTCTCAATTCCCCCTCCACTTCTGTTAAGTGATTTTCAAAATCTTTTTGAGCTATTTCATGGCCTGAAACCAATTCATATTTTTCTTGGAGGCTTTGGATATAGGAGCTTTGGCTTTGTTGTCTTCTGGTTGTATGTTTTGATCTTCTTTGTCACCAAAGTAAGATTCTATAGCCTGAGATTTTTGCCTCTATTTGTTCATGTTCCTTGCCAATTACTTAACTTTTTAACGCTTTGTTAAGATAGGGTTTTGCTTCCAGTGTGTAGGATGTACTGTCCCAAGCTTCAGGGGTTATGCAACTGTTTTCATAAATACTTCTCAGGACCTATAAATTTTCAGTTATTCCAAGGTAGTGTGATTAAGGCAGAGGTGTTTACTCCTTTCCTGGCCTATGCTCTGGTCTATGAGTGACCACAAGCACTCTTTTCTGCCTTGGAACTGTGAGGAGGGTGACCTCTCCATCATCACTACAAGCTCCACCATACCAGTGCTCCTCCTCACCTGAGGACCACCACCCCCAAGACTGCAACTCAGATCCAAGCATGGGCAAAGCAAGAGATTCCTGCCTCACCACCATCAAAGAGTTCCCTACAATCCCTCTCTGATAAGCCACTTGATACTGCACAGTGTGTGAGTCTAGAGCTCCAGGAGCAAGTGCTGTCCTTGTGGCTTCTACCCCAGGGTTGTGCTAGGGCCAGGGTTGGACCATGCTCCTCTCTCTCACTCAGGTCCAACAGACCTTTCCCACTGACCTTCTAAGTTGTCTTTGGTGTTTGTGGGTTGAGAAATCTGGAAACTGCCACAGCTGCTCATGATTCAGTCCCCTAAGGCCTGCTCCAGGTTTTCTTGGGCTGGAAATTTGTTTCACTCTTGTCTTTTAGTGGGTTTTGCTGCTCTAGAATTTGCTTAGAAGCATTTTTACAGGTATTTGGAGGGGTTTGGAGGACAGCTCAAGCAATTCCCTGCTTTTACTCCACCATCTTGTCTCCACCTCCTGAGATAATTTATTTAAAGTGCTCTGGGAACCTTAAAGTGGGATGTATCTATCTATCTATCTATCTATCTATCTATCTATCTATCTAATCTATTATCTTTTTATCTTTTAATATGTTAGCTACTATTAGCCTTATAATTATATGTGTTATTATTATTATCATTATCATCATCTTATAACCTCTAGCTTCCTTGGCTTTCTGTTCTCATAGAAATAACAGTATAGTGCTAGTCACCCATTGGTGAATTTTTGGTTTAATACCTTAAGATTTGGTTCCTGGAAAGTCTAGGCCCATCCACACTGTTTGCTTCTGGTCTCTTCTCCTAGGGTGATGATCTTTCCCCAAGAAGTCCCAGTCATACAGAATAAATGCTCCAAGAATGCTCTCTGCCAGATCCAAGACCACAAAGGCCAGAGGGACACAAAATGCTGCATTAGGCTTTTCAAAAGTTTCTGCAGAGTGTTTGACAATATGACTTCCTATAGTTGTCTTTCATATTCACCCTAAGTTTTTGCTGTTCAAGACTCCTGCCTCAACCCCATCTCAGACAGAAAGCTGCAGAGGAACACACTCCTTCTCACTGTGAAGAAGGCCACAGTAGTGAACTTTACTTATCAAATGTTAAAATTGAAGACTCTTAGAGTTAGAGAGGGTCTTATATGCAATCTAGCCTAACTACCCGCCCATACCAGATATTAATATATTCTGTAATATCCTTGAAAAGTATTCATTGAGCCTCTTCTACTATAATACTTCCAATAATTGAGAACTTACTACCTTAAGAGATAATCCATTCCATTGTCCAATTCTTAGAAAATTATCCCTTGTTTTTCTGCAAATAAATGTTTTCCATAACTTCCAGCAAAGGATTCTATGCTCTAGAGGTAAAAAGAATAAGTCCCTCCTCTCTACATTATAGCTTTTCAAATACTTGAAGAAACCTCTCCTTTTCTTCCCTGGTTCTCTGAAGACAATCATTAAAATAAATATTCACTGAATTGGTTTTGGTAGACATAAGTTCTTGTTTCTTATAGAATGGTGTTTGTCAATTTTTTTTTGGTCTCAGGACCCTTTTACTTTCTCAAAAATTGCTCCAGATACCCCAAAGAGCTTTTATATAGTGTATTTGTATTTTGTATATTACATTTTCGTATATTAATATTTATCACATTAGAAATTAAAATGTCTTAGTATAATTGTGAAAATTTTTCAGCCTCATGGAAGACTCTGAGCAACACCATATCATGTGGGTGCCTGTACCACATTTTGAGAATTACCGCTCTAGAAGTGAAAATTCCCTTCTCTAGGCTAAACATTCCCAGATAGCACTACTATTTCTTATATGGCATCATTCTGGGATTCCCTCACCATCCTGTACAAACAAACTTCAATTTGTTGGTATCCATCTTAAAATACTGTGCTTACAACAGAATAGAAAGGAATGCCTTGAGTCCATTATAAGCCAAAGCTATCCCTTCTCTAATTAATAATTCTGGATGCTGTAATACTAGTAATTCAGTTTGAGTCTGTTAGCTTTAGTTGGCAGCCACACATATTGATCTTGCTGTCACCTACACACTGAGTCTTTTTTATTTTTCATTCTCCTCCTCCTCCTCCTCCTCCTCCTCCTCCTCCTCCTCCTCCTCCTCCTCCTCCTCCTCCTCCTCCTCCTCCCCCTCCTCCTCCTCCTCCTTCTTCTTCTTCTTCTTCTTCTTCTTCTTCTTCTTCTTCTTCTTCTTCTTCTTCTTCTTCTTCTTCTTCTTCTTCTTCTTCCTCTTCTTCTTTTTACCAAGCTGCTAGTAAGCCTTAAGCCATAACTTCCTTATCCTGTTTGTTCTTCACATTGGGATAATTTGTCAAAATTTATCCTGGAGGTCTGATCAAATCAAGTCAGGTAAGTTATCCTGAAATAAATGAGAGATTAAACAAGCAGTATACAAGATCACTAACTGGGTTTCTGACCTTCTCCAGAGTTTTGTGTTGCCAAAGTCCAAACGTGTATTTTTCCATGACCTTGCTTTTCATTCCTCTTACTTCCAAATGCACCTGTCTTGTTTTCATATACCATACTCTATAATGGCCTATCCTGAATTCGTGTGGAAAAACAAACAAATAAAAACCTGAGGGTTTTAGTGAACTCCAACTTCTATCACAAATTTGGTGGTTTCCAAAAGTACTGATACAGTCATAGGCTGCATAAGAGATGGCGACCTATTTGTCAGTAAGCATTTATTGAGAGCCCTCTTTGTGCCAGGCATTGTAGGAGAAACTATGGATAAAAGGACTAAAGTGAAATCATTTCTGTTGTGAAGGAGCTTCCATCCACTTCCAAAGACATGAAATTTTGCACATGTCAGGCCAATAACTGTAGTATTATACTTCTTTCGGGGTATGTTTTAGAAAGGACATTGATGAATTCTACTGTATCCAGAAGGGGGAGAATAAGCTATCAAAATGTCTTAGGATAAATAACATGTACTATCAGGAGGCACCTGAGAGATAAACTAGTCTAAAGAGAGGCAGCAGATAGTATTGGATTTGTAGTCAGGAAGCCTTGTGCTTCTGTTCTGTCTCTGACACTTACTATTTATAGGGGTCTTGGGTGAATTATATAACTTCTTTAAATGCCAGTTTCCTCATTTTAAAAATGAAGAGTTTGGATCATATGATAGGAGCAATATCTATCAGAGTGCCTTGTCCTGTAGGCTGGCTATTTTCAGGGGGTGAGATTGAGAACTAATTGTTACAAATTCTCAGTGTGATCATTTAAGCCAAATCAACACTTGATCTATTGTCTTGTTGATTGTCTTGATTTAAGAAGGTGATTATAATGCAGATTAAATTTACATGTGTGTGTGTGTGTGTGTGAGTGTATGTGTATGCATCTATGTCCCCCTCTTCCCTGGAGCCCAGTTAAACATTTGCCTGTATACTCCTGTATCATTCTGTGAACTTGTTTAATCTCAATAGGAAGGCAATAGAAGGCTCAGGAAATGAAATCATCACTAGATTGGAGGCCTTGTGACTGTTGGCTAATGGTAATAATAATGATAACTTGCATTTTAAAGTTTGTAAAGTGCTTTCTATCCATTATCTTATTCGAGCCTCACAACACTGCTGTCTAGCTCTTTTCCTTAAAAGATATTGAAATTGTCCTTGAGACTTTATGGGTTCAGCAGATTTGGGGATGGGCTGTTGATATATCTTCCTTGTCATCTGGATACAAAAAGGGCCAGGGACACGCAGAGCTGCAGCTGCTTCTACAGTCTTCTGATCATCAGACTGTCATGGACAACATAGAGGTAGGGAAGTTATGCTCAGTTATATCAAGGTTGTATCCTTGCTGAATGTTCTTTCCCTGGTATTGCTAAGTAAATTTCCCATTTTTAACTGCTAAGTATTCAATGAGTGTCTCACTTTGTTCTGTTCTCCAACTCTAGTTAACAGTCTACTTAAGATTAGATGATGCTATATTCCCTCTCACATCTAAATCTATGATTTAGATAAATCTAATAACCCCCCAGTATAATTAAGTCTCAAAGAGGTTAAGCAATTTAACCAAGGTAATCCACATAGGATGTAACAGTCAGTACCCAAACTCAGATTTTCTGACTTCAAATGTAGTGCTATTTCCACTCTGCCATACTAGAAACCATATCCTATGAAGAAAAGGGTAAAGGGAGTCAGAATGTTTAACCTAGAAGACAATGACTTAGTAAAGATACCACTGTCTTCAAACATTTGCAGAGTTAGTTGTCCTGCAAAGGAGAAATTAGATTAATTAATGATATATAGAGTTTGATGGGAAGATCTGGGTCCACTGAGCAGAAGTTTTTAGATGACAGATCTTGGCTCAATATAAGGAAGACACTCTTCTTTTTTTTTTTTTTTCTTGTGAGGCAATTGGTGTTACATTACTTGCCCAGGGTCACACAGCTAGTAAGTGTCAAGTGTCTGGTCTGAGGCTGGATTAGAACTCAGGTCCTCCTGATTCCAGGTCCAGTATTCTATCCACTGCACCACCTAGCTGCCGCAGGAAGACATTCCTAATAAACAAGAACTAAAAACCAATAAAACAGGTGCCATTTTGAAATAATGTGAAAATATTTCATTACTGGAAGTGTTCAATAGAGATGGGATGAGTATTTTTAAGGAGTGTTATTATAGAATAGATGCCTTCAATGGATGGAATATTGGACTAGATAAATTCCATAGTCAATATTTTTTATGATTTTGCTTTTGCCTTGGCCCTGAATGAGCAATTCTTAAGTCATAAACCATGGCTAGGTTGAATCAACTGTAGAAGAAATAGGTGTAACTAAAAAAAGTGTTGGGAGAGGCAGTTAGGCCCAGTGGATAGAGTGTTGTGCCTGGAATCAAGAAGACTTGAGTTCAAAATCAGCCTCAGACACTTACTAGCTTTGTGACGCTGGTAGATCACTTAACCTCTGTTTGCCTTAATCCACTGGAGAAGGGAATAGCAAAACACTCCAGTATCTTTGCCAAGAAAACACCATGGACAGTTTGGTGTGCTAAGGTCCATGGGTTATAAAGAATTGGACATGACCAAACAACTCAAAAACAACAAAGAGAGGTATTGATTTGTTATTGTAATATTCTATCCAATTGGCCCCGCAAATAGTACATATTAATCTAACTGCTTCATTATCATCTGGAGACCATCAAGGTAATCTTGAAGAACTGAACTAACTGTGATTTTTCATTATGCCTGATAGTAGCATCTGCTACCATTGTTATATTAGATAGGAATAGGAATAGGGAATGGATGTATGATTTCACTGGTGTAGGAAACTGTGGGACAGGAAAACTACCTCTACTAAAGCAATCTGGCTCCTTTGCTGATACATTGTATTTTTAGAGATTAGCTGACACTGAAAGTTTATGTGACTTTCACAGGATCACACAGCCTGTGTGTATCAGAAGCAGTATTACCCTCAAGTTTTCTACTTCTATGGCCAGCTCACTGGCCTTCACTGAATAGAGAAAAAGATGAATTTCCTCTGTACCTGTGTATCAGATGTGTACTATATTATTCTGTCCATCTTGATATGTTTAATTATAATTGCTCTGAGAATATCCCCTATTACTTGTGAATGTGTCATATTCCCTTACTAGAATACAAATTCAAAAAAGGCAGGGATGATGTCTTATTTATCTCTGTCTTTTTCAGTCCTAATAGTTTCCTCATCCGTAAAATGCAAACAATAATATTTCTACTTACCTAATTTAGTTTTGCCTATCAAATGAAGCAATATAACCATTAGGTGCTATATGAGGGCTTCAAGGCTCTATAGAAATATAAAGTGTTTTTGCAAACATGTAGATGCTATATATCTGTGAATGTGTGTGTGTTGTGTGCGTGTGTGTGTGTAGAGGTTCAACTATTGGTGTAAAAAAGCATTACTGGATAACAAGCTATACACTTTTGCCAAGAGAACAAAAACCAAGCCATCTCCCCATATGTGCATTTTACATTTCTGTGAGAAAAATAGCAACCCTATTAATGCGTGATTGTCATCCCTTGTGAAGCTTATAATTTAGAAAAAATACTATAAAAAGGATGCCATAATGCTTTACATCCTACAGAATAATCCACAATAATTAAATCCTAGTGCCCTTAAAGATATTGAAATTCAATGAATACAAACTTTTTTTTTTGTTTGTTGTTTTGTGGTTTGAATCTATGATTTCATCAGGGTAGAAAACTCCCAGTGAAATAGATAGGCAAACTGTCTTCAACTTGGAATTTAGAGAACTTTGATACAGAACTCAGCTCCTTCCAAGGACCCCAGAAGTTAAATGACTTGACCACTGTCATATACCCAGTATGTCTCAGAGTCTGGAATGTCAGGCCAGCCCTCACTGACCCCATGGTTATTTCCTAGTTACTATGCCTCATTGGTTCTCTGAAAACCAATCAATGGAATAAAAAGTAAAAATAAAAATCTAAATGTGATACTTGTTTTTTTTTAATATCAGAGCAAATATTGACAAAGGGATTCATTTCAGGAGTCCAACTTTAAGTTATGTCTACAAGAAGGAATTGCAGAGTAGAAAACAAAAAAAATCCTAATATTTTCTTTGATGTGTTATCAAATATTGATATATGTATACCCTATCACAGGTAAATGAATGAGTAAGGGAGGGAATGATGCTTGAGGATGCCAGTGTTTGCCAGTTCCCATAGTTCCCATGGCTTGCCATTAGGGTTAATAAAGATCAGTCTAGAATAGAATAAAAAGAAAGGGAAATGAATCAGGAAAATGAGTAATCACTCTTCTCTGTATTTGTAACCTCTAGCCCAGAGGGACTGGCAAGATGTCAGGGACTACATGGGTAGTCAGGAAATATCAGCCAACAATATGATAATAATGATTGTAAAGGTTCAGGGAGTGACACAGCTCAGATTAACCATAAGCCTCAAAGGTAAACCTAGTATTCCGTCTAGTAGCTTCCCCAAAATGCAGTTAGGCAAATGCCAAGTAGATACTTTGGCCCACTGCTAACATGCACATTGCAGTGAGAAATAGGAAGAAGAAAGCTGCTAGCTATTTCTTCTATTTCTAATAAATTATATGGGTTTCATGCAAGCTTTACAGGGGGATGAAATTCTATTTGATTATTAGACATTTCAGTACTCCTTTCAGGTTTAGCCTTAGCTGTTATGGTCAAACTGCAGGTTTTCCTTTCCAATATCATGGATTCAGGCAGTAAAATGAACAAACATATCTACTTTTGCCTAAAATCTTCTAAATTAATGGTGACCTGAGTTCACTGAAGCAGAAAATAAGGCCAGAGATGAATAAAGAAAAATTCTTGCTTAATGACTCTAAACGACATTAGAAAAGGAAGGTGATACTGTTTGTTCTTCCAGATAGGATATGAAAAGTGAGAGATAATCTTAGCAGGAGTGGAAGATGCTGCTGGACAATTGTATTACCAGATGAAAAAGGAACTACAGCCATGAAATCTCAGGAAAGGAAATCAAGGGGAGAAAGGAGGGGAACACATTGAGAATTTAAAAAAAAAAAGCTTCCACTGTAACTGATTGGGAGAAAGCTCTGGAGAGAAATATTAGGCTTCTTTTGCTTGTTCATGCTGATTGGTGGTCCAGTGAAAATAAAGAAAAGGGACTTTCCCCCCCAAGCTTCCAAATGAATGTCTCCACTGTGTTTGCAAAACAAAGGCCAAGGCCAAAGGAAGGGAGAAAGGAATAACTTGTGTGTGCATAACAACTGCAGAATAACAGGTATCCAGCCACTAGCAAGAGCATTGCGACTGAGAACAATAGTGTTTTCAGCTTGAACAGCTGCCCAGAAACTCAATTTTCAATGAGAAAATTTCAGTCGGAAAATAACATACGTGTGCATAGTGTCATGCGGAGCACAACATTTAAGCTGTCTATGGTCCTAGGGGTTCCACCATGAATAAGACTAAACATATTTCCATCGTTTGATTTTTCCCCATGGTCACAATATGCTTTCCGTCTTTTTTGTTTGCTTGGCTTTAGATGAAGTAGCAAGTCTGCTTATAAATAAACTGTACTTTGCAGGGACTTGAACTCCAACCTAGGCATACGTTTGTCAGGGGAAATAAACAGATGCTCTATGCTTCCAACGGTGCTAGCACAAATGGAGAAAAAAACAAACAAACAAAAAAAAAAAACCAAAAAATGAAATAAGAGTTGGGAACTTTGTATCCTGTCTCTCTATGGATTTTTTTTAACTTCTTGGCTTTTAAGATACTGAGAGATATGGCAGTTATACTTCATAATAAATTAAGTTCTCCTACCCCTTTCCTTGAGAGACAAAAGCACATTGCAAAGAACAATCCATACATTAGCTACAGTAGGAAAAACCAGGGGAAAGTGGAATAAGTAGGACTAAGAAGTCCTTTTCACCCCTCTTTTCTTTTTTAACCTGTTCTCTTTTTGTTTTCTCTAAAGTAGGATCATCTTTACCATTTTCCAGCCACAGGTCTATTACCCCTTCTGTTTTTCCAAAGTGCTTCTGTCCTAGAGATACATTAAGGAGTATATCGCTGGTGCTGCTCATGCCTGGGATTGTTTCCCCTTCCCTCCCCTCCCCTCCCCTCCCCTCTCCTCTCCTGTCCTCTCCTCTATCCTATTCAGATCTGCATCATGCAAACAATTTCCTTATGTTCCGCATGCTCTGGCAAGTCAGGCTAGAGGTTGAGATCATTAGTCTTTCTCAGGTTATCCTTTATGATGCAAAAAAGTCCTCTTGCTTCCACATAGTACCAACTAAAGAACTTTGGGAAGCCTTTTTAGATAGAGGGGAGCAGAGACATTTCTAGGCATGGGGCTGCAGGGTTGTGAGTGGGGTGAGAATAGCTAATAATGAAAAGCAGAGGGTCAGTCAAGACAGCAAGAATGTATATTTCAATTTTTATCTTTTCCCCTCTTGCCTTTTCCCCTGCTACATTTTCACCCAGTATTGTCTCTATATGAATATCATTTAACTGAGTCTTACAGATAAATTAATCAGTGGCTTGCCAATGTAGCCAAACTTACCTGCTCTCTGTATTTACTCCATTTCCTGTCTGTACCTTTGCTGATACTCGATCTCTTATCTCTATGCCTTAGCACTGGCCATACCACATACTTGGAATGCATTCTCTCCTTACTTCCACTTTAGAGTTTTTCTCTCTCTTTAACATGCAGCTCAGGTTCCATCTTTTACATGAAGCCTTTCTTGATTCTCCCAAATGCTAGTTTTCTCCCACCCAGAATATCTTATATTCCAGCACTTCTCTCTCTCTCTCTCTCTCTCTCTCTCTCTGTCATTCACTTTCTCATATATGTACTTTTTTTGTGATATATGTTTATAAAATGTACATGTTTATATATACATGAATACACATACATGTATTCTTATGTGTATTTGTTGTCTCACCTACTAGCATGTAAGCTGATTTCAAGTAGGAATTATTTCATTCTCTATACTTATATATTTACTAAGTACTCATGCATTGATTGAGTCAACCACAAAAACACAAAAAGTTTTCATCAGCTCCAGGCCATGACTAGCAAATTTGTTGCCTGGGAAAAGCATTATAAATTGTACTTTGGTAAACTCTAAGAAATACACTTTCAAATCAACTTTTTAAGGCAAATTCAGCTGGGGAGGGATGGTACTCTAGCACTCCTGTGAGCAAAATAACAGGAGGCTATCCTGGGAAGGGCACTTGGGGGTAAGAAAAGAATAGGAGTGTAGTATAGGATTGTAGAAGTTTATCTGGAACCCAGCCACCAAGGGAAGGAAACAAGGTATCTAGTTTCTTCACTTATTATATATTTTTTTAACAATTCTTACTCTTTATAAGTATTTTATTTATGCATGTTGTGTTTTAATTTTTCATTTCTTTTTCTTTTCTGATACAGTATGTCTCTACTACACCCCATTAAATCAATTCTTGTAACAAAGAGAAACAGTTAAGTTACCCAAACTTTCACAAATGTAATATTCTGCAGCAACAGCCTCCCACCTTCCTACCTAGAACTATTCTTCTGCAAACCAATGCTTGGAGATGTGTCTCCTCCCCCTATCTATTTTCCCCATCATCAATATTTATTGAGCATTTATAGGCACGATTGAGTGAGGCAGCTAGGTGGCACAAGGGATAAAGAGCCAGGCCTGGAGTCAGGAAGAACTTAGTTCAAATCTATCTTCAGACACTTAGTAGCTGTGTGATCCTGGACAAGTCACTTAATGCTATTTGCCTCAGTTTCTGCATCATGAGCTAGAGAAGGAAATAGCAAACCACTCCAGTATCTTTGCACAGAAAACCCCAAATGGGGTTGGGAAGAGTCAGACATCTCTGAAACAACTGATCAACATAAGGTACAACAGAACATGCAGAAAAACAAACAAACAAACAAACAAACAAAAAATTGACCCTGCCTTTGAGTAGCTTACCTTCTGTGGCAAAAAAAAAATACTCTCTTTAAATGTAATTTTTTATAAATGTAATTTTTATGTTTGGTGTTTTCTACAAGGGTTCTAAGGGAAGATTTTGCAGTGTGAGATTTGGGTATAATTTAGCTCCACAATAACTTGATGTGGGATAGGGTTAGAGGAAGAGTTTAAGGCAGACAAAAACAGACCATTCAGTACTCTTCTTTACTTAAAAACACTTCCCAGAATTTGTTGATTGGTCCTGACTGGCAACAAGGACAGTTTTTTTTTCTTTTGGCTGTGAGGCAATTGGAGTAAAGTGACTTCCAGGGTCACACAGCTAGTAAGTGTCAAGTGTCTGGTCTGAGACCGGATTTGACTCCAGAGCCAGTGCTCTATCCACTGCTCCACCTAGCTGCCCTGACAGTTTTGCATTATAAAGGATGACCAGAGAAAGGAGAAGGATCTCAACCTCCAGGTCAAGTATATTTCAACATTTATCATCTGGGGCCACAACTGGTCATTGCCTTAAATCTGGATCTGTCTTTTATTTTTTTTAAATTGATTTTTACAGTTTTGTGTATATTATTTTGCTGGCTTTACTTTCTTCATTTTGTATCAGGTTATATACAAGTCTTTCCATCTCTCTCTCTGAATTCTTTATGTTTTTTATTGCTTATGGTACATGTTATTCCATTATATTCATAACTACAATTTGTTCAGCCATTCTCTAATTGGTGATTGTACCTTCTTTGCTTCCATTTTTTTGTTATGAAAATGCTTTTATGAGTACTTTGCTATATTTATGAGTACTTTCCTATATATATATGTATATATATTTAGCACCTCTATTTATGAATGTAAAGTTCTAAAGATCAGGGCTTACTCCATTTATGTGTTTGTTCAGTGTTTAACACTGTATCTGATATGTAATAGACACTTAATAAATCTTTGTAGAATGATTGATGGATTATCTTCAATATCTTCTGGGCCTATGTGCAGGGCTGGGATATTTGGATCATGTGCTATGAATGATTTAGTGACTTTTCTTGCATAATGGCAAATTCTAACACATGTTCTGTTTAGAAAAAAATTCATCTTTGCAAGGTATGAACAACTGAATAATTTTTCTCTTCCAGATTTTAGACAGCAGGCTTTACTTAATTCAAAAGAGATGTAGTTATATTAACAAGTTTCCATAACTACTTATTCTTGCTAACTAGATGCTCTGCTCAACCATTTCTAGATTCTGGTATGTAAGGGTTTCCAATATCCTCTACATTTTAGAGCCTTTGGGCAAAACCTTGACTAACCTGTCTTAGATGAGTCTAGTCATCAGTCAGATTCACACTGATCATCACAACATTCATTCAATTTAGCAAATGATTATTAAATGCCTACTATATGTATAGTACTGTGCTGCAGCTTAAGAATATAAAATGGGGAAAAATAGTTCCTAATCTCATGAAAGCTATGATTTAATGATCATTTATTGAGAAAGCCTCATATATAAAATGCTCTATAGGGTTTTGGTGTTACACAGACAAAACCAACCAATATCTGCTCTCGAGAAGCTTGCATCGTGTGCACAAGCACATATGATACCATATTAATGATGAAAGGCAGAATATGACAAGGAGAAGGAGAGGTCTAGGAGAAAATGCTGTAGGAAATGTTGAGGAGGGAGAAATTTGATCTCTTTTTTGACCTTAGGAAATACCAGAAGTACAGATGCCCTTGAAAACTCTATCATAAAGGAGTCAAATATTATTCACATTCTTTAGGGATTTTTGCCTGCTTTCCTTTTGCCCAGGCCGAATTTCTTTTAGAACTTAAGTGCATGATCATGTGACCATTTCTTGACTAGATTGAACCTCTTCTGTTCTTATTTCCTTAGCTCCCTAAAGGGGCTAGTCATGCTGACCTTGTCACCTGGCTCTTGTTAGTCATAAATTATAAATTTTTTCGCAAGGTGAATGTGGCCAAAAGAGTCTCTCATAACCTCCTGTCACTGATGCTTGTCTCCTTGTCAAAGCTACTCCAAGTTCTTTTTTTCCTTTGTCCTTCTCTTCATAATATTACTAATAATTTCTGCACTTCCCTTACTAAATCTATTCAATATCAGTCATATAAAAATAATTTGCTTTGTATCCTTCCCTCAGATCTGCTTTTTTAAATTGATAATGCTTTTGTGAAGGAAGGTCTGCACATTCAAGACATAGTGAGCAATTGAAAACAAGATAATTATAATATAAAGATATTCAATACTAGGTGGCACAATGAATATAGAATGTGGGAGTTAGAGTCAAGAAGTCCTGATTTCAAATTCTGCCTCAGCTACTTACTAGCTACTCTAGTGACTCTGGGAAAGTCACTTAAATTTCATATGCCTCAGTTTCCTCAACTATAAAATGGGGATAATAATAGCATCTACCTCCCACAGTTGTTGTGAGTACCACATGAGTTAAAATAGATGAAGTGCTTTGCAAATCTTAAATTATACATATACATACATATATACACAAACACAGACATATATATGTATACATATAAATAT
>NW_020954599.1:39610508-39681777 GCF_900497805.2 Vombatus ursinus | reverse complement strand
TACATATATACACAAACACAGACATATATATGTATACATATAAATATGCATATGTAAACACATTATATACATGTTATATAATGTTATATATGTATATACTAAATATTAAGTCTAAACAATGATTTTTATGACTTTTAAATAGAAACAAGAATGTGTGATTCAGGTTTTACACATTTTTAAAGTCATCTCTCTTCTGTGACAGCTCATTAAGATTCTTTTTTCCTTTTTTTTTTAACACTTGGAACTAGTTAATAAAGACATTGTTGAGATTTGATGCTGTCCTAATTAAAAGGTAGACTGCCATCCATGAACACAGAATGGAAGAGTAGTGATGCAGAGCCCCAAGCTGAAGACCAGTGATGTATAGAGCAAAGCTGGAGGCATTGGTGCGGGACATAAGGAAGATGGTTTTATGGAGCTCATTAGGAGGCTCTAGGGAACAATGATAAGCTGTGAAATGTTAATAAAGTACTGTAGACAGAAAATTACTAGAGAAAGACAGACGGATGAGATGAACAATAAAGGAGAGGAATCTGTAAAATGCTGGTGGGAGGGAATTGGTAGATACAGCCCGTCAGAAGAGAGAAAAAGAGAAGAAAAAAAGAAAGCCTACGTTGGGTGGCCATTGGAGCAGAAGCAACAGCTAGAAATCATTGGTGTATGATGGCAGGTGACTTCTCAAAAGCTTGATTAGTAGAGCATGGTGATTGCTCTTCCAGAGAGGGTCAGATGAAAGTAAATTTTGAAACCTAAATCATATTCAAGTTATCTAAGAGGCTGGAATCACATGTGCTGTGTTCAGGGACAGAGGTGCCACCCTAGAGCCTGGGAAGAGAGAAAATTGGTCCTCATTTCCTCAAGGATTACTCACTCTGTCAGTCTTAGGTGAACTTTATTGTTCATAGAAGAGACTGGCAGAATATTCAGAAGCCAGAGAAGACAGATTGTTGGGCAGGGCTACAGTTCAGTGCAAGAGAATAGGCAAAAATGATTTACACTCAGGTCGCATTAAACAATTGTCAACAAAACCACCCACCAATTTCAGATGTATGGCAACCTCAACTTCAAAAGAAGCTTATTGGACTCTAGAAATTTTGGTTTAGTCACTGCTGGCCAAAATGTGGTCCAAAATATGCTGATTTAGATTCTGGCAGGCAGGAGTTCAGGAGCAAAGTACTCATATAAGGCAAGACAAAGCAATTCAGTTCTATCCTAAAAACATTTATTAACCACTTACTATATGCTAGACACTTTGGTAAGCATTGAGGATACAAAGAGAAACATAGCCCAGTTTTGGTCCTCAAGAAGCTTGCAGGAAATATATTGGGTGAGAGTGATATGGGATGGGACAAGTTTTCAAATAAGTATACAGGGTATCCTAAAAGTCTTAGCATAGTTTTAAACTTTAATAGCTTTGATAATTTAAAACTGAACTAAGATTTTTAGGACACCACGTATTACAAGTTTTGAGATATGGGCAAAAACAAGATCCAGAAATAGTGCTTTATATGTGTCTCATCTAAAGTTTAATGTATGAATACAGGTAGTTTTCCCCCCTTGTCTTGTTATAAGCACTCATATTATGACAAGAATGAAATGTATAAACTTTAAAATTTAAATTTTCAGTTTCTTTAAGATCTACCTCAGTAAATAATTACCTTGTTCCCTGCGATTTTAAACTATAAGTGTTGAGGGAGAAAATACTTTCAGTTGTTTTAAGGTAAGGCTTAATAGAGAAGGTATCACTTGGATGGAGCCCTGAATGAACAGAATCTCCTTACCAGGCACAGATTGGGAAGGCTACATTGCTAGTGTGAGAAATGTCCTGAATGAATGAATAGAAGAAATACACAGCAGATCAGGATTGAGGATGAGCTAAGCAGGCACTTGATTGGGACATAATAGTGTGTGAAGGACAGTAATATACAACAAAGTTGTAAAAATTGTGTGAAGAAATAACGAGAGTTTATATTGTATTCTAGAGGCAATAGAGAGTTACTGAGGACTATTGAGCTGCAGAATGACTTGGTCAGACATAGGAATTATTTAGATGATTTTGGCAACTGAGTGAAGGAGTCTAGAGGTAGGAAGAATGCTTAGAAGGCTATTTAAAAAGTTCAGGTGAGAAGTGATACTGCAATATATTGACCAGTGTGAGTGGAGAAGATGGGGATTGATTCAAAATATCAATCAGTAACCATCTACTGGTAGAATGAAAAATGTCCTTTGTTCAAATATATACTAAATAAACATAAAGTGATTGGGGACACTTGGGAAATTAGGAAAAGCCTCTTGAAGGAAATAGCACGTGAGCTTAGCCATGAAGGGAATTAGGTTTTCCAAAGGACAGATGTGACAGCGAAGAACATTCTAGATATGTACAAAGGTAGGATGTGGAAAGCCACTTTTGGCGAACAAGTAGGAGGTCAGTTCGGCTGCAAAGTACAGTGCCTAAATGGAAGCAATCAATAATCTGCCTCTAAAGTTAGGTTAGATAGAGCCAGATGGTGAAGAGGACTAAACTGGTAGAGTTTATGTTTTCTACTGGAGAAAAATAGGGAGCCATTTAAGTCTCTTGAGCAGGGAGAGACATTGATAGACCTTTGCTTTAGGAATATCCTTTAGGCAACTGTGTGGAAGATGGATTAGGCAGGGGAGACACTAAAGACAGGGTGACCATTACTACTAACAATTTGTCATTATCATTTTTTCTCCTTCTCATCTTCACATTCAATGGAGCTCAGAGAAAATGTTGGGGGAACAAATCACTATCCTACTATTCTTTTATATGTAGTATTCAACAAACTTTTGAGCAGATGGATAAAAAGGATAATAACTGGCATTGACATGGTAGGTTAAGGTTTGCAAAACACTTTATAAATGTTACCTCATTTGATATTCACAGCAACCCTGTGAGGTTGGTGCTAAGACAATAATTGATTTTGTGCAATTAAATGAAAGTATTGGTATGCAGCCTCATCTTTTGTAGAATAGAAAGTTTTCCAGAATTTGTGAACTATGGACTTTGGACTATCTATCTATCTATCTATCTATCTATCTATCTATCTATCTATCTATCTATCTATCTATCTACACACACACACGCACACACACACACACACACACACATACACAAATGCACACCAGTACATTTGCCAAAGGGTGATGGAGAGTGAAGGCTGGGGTTGATTGGATTGATTGCCTCACTCCACTTAATATAATTATTAAGATGTTGATACCTCTGTCAGTCGAGAATATCTCAATTCTGAACAATCAGTCATTCATTCAGACAAATTAAACTGTTAAAAGTCCTCAGTCAACTTCGAAGGAGTAAAAGTCATTCCATGAAATTATGTGACACCATTTGGGAGCTTTATAGGGATTTACAGAGAAGAACCAGCCATGCTTTGTAGGAACTGTGTAAAATAATTAGACATTTGGGAACCCTTGCATTCCCGCATCTTGCAAGCTTGGTGGTAGAGCCTATTTTATCCAAGTCCCTGAAAAGAAATCACCTATGAAAGAAAGAGAAGAAGTCAGTCTCCTCACCACAACATTCAAACCAGAATGACCTTGTGGACTTCCAATGGCCAAAACAGGTATCGTTCTGCTCTACATTCTAAAAGTGCCTCCTATAGAACATCAGTGCCTTCTGGCAGTATCTGCATCAGAAGCCAAAGATAGCCTATACACACTGCGGAAACAGCTTTCTCAGTACCTTGATTTGTTGCCCATTGATATCCTTCTATCCTTATTTTCTTCTCTCCTGGTGCTCCTTCTCCTCCTCATCTTTGTTGTTGTTCTTCTTCCTCGATTCAGATAGACTTTATCTTGGTAGAAATGATTATGCTGCTGTTTTTCCTTTCTGGGTAACATTCAGTGGATAGGTTGGCAAACTAATCACTCTTCAAGTTGAATAAAAACCTTTTGTTATAAACTAATCTTCTGAAAGCTCAACAAAGTATACCCATACAAATTCAGTATTAGAATGGACCACAGAAATGGTATGCACCTCATGCTATTCCCACATGATTCTTACTTCCTTTGCTAGGTCTCTATAACTTGAAAGTTTATTGTTCCATGTGACTTAAACATTATGAGCATGTGGTATGGCAAAAGGCATTAAAAAGGTTATTATTAAATTTTTATGGGTCAATATTATGCCCAAGATATTGTAGGCAATAGCTCTTTCTGTAATAATAGTCTGGTACCGTTTATTGGTTGAATTATTAAGGACATTTTCAGATCTGTATTTATAGTATGAGGATTTATCTCTTAGTTTAGGACAGACAGTGAGCTTCTGATATGCAATCTTATTCACCACTAGGTCAAATCTTGCTAGACATATGGTAGGTGACAATTTATTGCAGCCTTCAGTGATATAGTGATATGTTGCATAGATTTTTTTAAACCATTTCTTTGCATAATCTAAATTTATCACTAAGTCCAGACTCCTTAAGGGCAAATCTTCTGTGATTTTTTTATAGCCATGCATTGATGCCAAATTTCTACATTTCAAACCCTTTATTTCCACAAATAAACATACATGATGGCAATTTTTGTAATGCTTCTCTGTCGGTAAATAATAATTAATACTTATTCATATTCTTATTTTTTGTCATTATTCTAATATTTTGATGCAGATAAAAACAGTGCTGGAATGACTGTCAAATACATGGGCCTCAACACTTTGAGTAGATCTTGAACCAGATTAAAATATAGTTTAAAATTTTAAACAAAATAAATAAAAATACAATATAACAATGTTAATATGTGGTTTTCTCAGTAATATGTGGCCTTCAGGTATCCTAATGTTTGGTTTAGTGTCCTCATTTTCTATTTGAGTTTGATAACACTACTCTACAGACCATAGTTTATTTATATAAAAGAAATGCTTTTAATAGCTGAATAACATTAGAATATAAATTCATTTTCTATAGGCTCATTGAAAGCATCCTTAATACAACTCCATTTGCAGACAACAGACATATCATCCATCTTCATATGATTTGTATTTCTTCACGCAAAGTCTGTAAAATTCAAAAACTTTTGATTCTATGTAGCTTTTAAATTATGAGTATTTGGGATGTCAATTTCTATTAAAATGCCATTCATAAGTTTCTAGGAGTCAATGTTATATATCTAGGTAATTGTGAGTAACAGCTTAGTCTATGATAATGGTCTACTTATTTCTGTGTTTATAGCACTGGCATTTGTTGTCCATCAGTCCATGAAAGACAACAAGTTTATATTATATAATTCTATCCAAAAGGTTATATTTTTTCCGCTAGGCATTCAACAGGTACTAAACTTTTACAAGATGAAACCATATGTTGCCATTTTCCACCATTTCCTGCCACAGCTTACATTATGATCTCCTTAATGACAAATTTTGAGGCAGAGCCAAGATGGTCAAAGAAAAGGCAGGAAGTTGCCCAAGCTCTTTCCAATTTCCCTTGAACCAACTTTAAATCACAACTCAAAATGAATTCTGGACTGATAGAACCAACAAACGGATGGGGAGAAATAATTTTCCAGCCTAAAATAAGTTAAAAAGACTACAAGAAAGGTTTGTTTCACTTGGATAAAAGGGGAACACAGCCCACTGCAGGTGGTGTCTGGGTAAGCCAGCAGGAGACCCCTAGCCCAAACACAGATCAGCAATTGAAGCCCTTCTGTCCTAGTTCAAAAGGCCAGTGACACAGCAAGCCAGTTATGAGGCCTTCAGCCCTGAAGCACCAGGCTAGTGGCCAGGCCTGGCGGGCCCAGAGACCCTGTGCAGTCATCTAGACAAGGCTGGGTGACCCCGGTGCAACAGGAGAGCTGCCAGCCTGTATGCCCTGGCACAGAAAGCTAGTGAATAGCCCCCCTCACCCCCAGTGCAGAAAGCTTGTGACAGTGCCCCCTGTACCCCAGGAAGAGAGCTGAACTTTAAAAGCCAGGAAATAGGCTGTAAAATGAGGACAACAACAACAGCAGCAGCAACAACAAAAGCCCTGGCCATAGAAAGTTACTATGGTGACAGGGAAGATCAAAGCACAAACTTACAAGAGGACACCAATGTCAAAACACTTCCATGTGTTTTCTCAAAGAGAAATATAAATTAGTCCCAGGCCCAAAAATTTCTCTTGGAAGAGTTCAAAAAGGATTTTAAAAATCAAATAAGAGACGTAGAAGGAGAATTGGGGAAAGAAATGACAGTTATGCAAGAGAATCATGAAAAAAAAAAGAAGTACAAAAATGGAAATGGAAAACAACTCCTTAAAAAGTAAAATGGGGCGAGGGGCAGAGCCTAGATAGTGGAGTGAAAGCAGTGACTTGCTTGAACTCTCCCCCAAACTCCTCCAAATACATATACAAATGGCTCTAAACAAAATCTGGAGCAGCAGAACCCACAAAAAGACAGAGTGAAACAAATTTTCAGCCCAAGATAACCTGGATGGTTGATTGGAAAGGTCTGGTGCACCAGGCTGGGAGAGGAGCTCAGTTCAGCATGGTCAGGCAGGCAAAGACCAGGCCTCAGCAAACCTGGAGCAGGCCTCAGAGGATTGAATTCATGGGCAGCTGTGACAGTTTCCAGAATTCTCAACCCACAAACACCAAAGACAATGTACAAGATCAGTAGGAAAGGTCTGTTGGACCCTGACGAGAGAGGAGATAAATCCTGGAGCAGCCCTGGGGCAGCTGCTGTTTCTGGAGCTTTCAACCCACAGCCAGTGGGGGGATCAAGTGGTTGATCAGAGGGCAATTGAAGGGATCTCTTGGCTGGTGCTGAGGCAGCATTCTCTTGTTTTGCTGGCACTTGGTTCTGGGTCACAGTCCTGGGTGGTGGTCCTGGGCTGAGGAGGAGCACTGACGTGGTAGAGGTTGTGGTAGCAGTGGAGAGAGAATCCTCTTCACAGTTCCGATGCATTATATGGTGTTTGTGGTCAATCATAGATGAGAACATAGGCCAGGAAAGAAGTAAACACTCCACCTTTGATTATACCACCTTGGAAGAACTGAAAATTTATAGGTTGCAAGAAATATCACTGAAAACAGATGCACAAAACCCCTGAAGCTTGGGACAGTACATTCTCCACACTGGAAGCAGAACCTTACCTTAACAAAGAGTTTAATGGTCAAGTAATTGGCTCAGAACTTCAGCAAACAGGACAAAAAATAAAAAGGCAGACCATAGAATCTTACTTTGGTGACAAAGAAGATCAAAACATACAACCAGAAGAAGACAACAAAGTCAAAGCTCCTATATCCAAAGCCTCCAAGAAAAATATTAATTAGCCCCAGGCCACAGAAGAGCTCAAAAAAGATTTTGAGAAGCAAGTAAGAGAAGTAGAGGAAACACTGGGAAGAGAAATGAGAGTGATTCAAGAACATCATGAAAAACAAGCCAACAACTTGCTAAAGGAGACCCAAAACAACTGAAGAAAATAACACCTTAAAAATAGTCCAACCCAAATGGCAAAAGAGGTCCAAAAAGCCAGTGAGGAGAAGAATGCCTTAAAAAGCAGAATTGACCAAATGGAAAAGGAAGTCACTGAAGAAAATAATTTCTTAAAAATTAGAATGGAGCAAATGGAATCGAATGACTTTATGAGAAATCAAGAAACTATAAAACAAAACCAAAATAATGAAAAAAAATAGAAGACAATGTGAAATATCTCACTGGAAATTCCAACTAACCTGGGAAATAGATCCAGTACAGATAATTAAAAAAATATGGACTACTTGAAAGGCATGATCAACAAAAAAGCTTAGACATCATCTTTCATGAAATTATTCAAGAAAAAGTGACCTGATATTCTAGAACCAGAAGGTAAAATAGAAATGGAAAGAATCCACCTCTCACCTCCTGAAAGAGATCCCCAAAGGAAAACTCCTAGAAATATTAGAGCCAAATTCCAGAGTTCCCAGGTCAAGGAGAAAATATTACAAGTAGCCAGAAAGAAATAATTCAAGTATTGTAGAAAGACAATAAAGATGACACAAGATTTAGCAGCTTCTACATTAAGGAATTGGGGGGGTTTAGAATATGATATTCCAGAGGTCAAAGGAGCTAGGATTAAAACCAAGAATACCTATCCAGCAAAATGGAATATAATCCTTCAGGGGAAAAAAGGACATTCAGTGAAATAGAGGACTTTCAAGCATTCTTGATGAAAAGACCAGAACTGAATAGAAAATTTGACTTTCCAATACAAGACTTAAGAGAAGCATGAAAAAGTAAACATAAAAGAGAAATCATAAGGGACTTATTACAGTTGAACTGTTTACATTCCTACATGGAAAGATGATATTTGTAACTCATGAGACCTTTCTCAGTATTAGGGTAGTTGGATGGAATATATTTAGACAGTTGAATATGAAGATATGGTATTAAAAAAATAAAATTAAGGGATGAGAGAGGTTTGTTTTGGGAGAAGGAGAAAGGGAGAGGTAGAATGGGGTAAATTATCTCACATAAAAGAGGCAAGAAAAAGCTTTTACCATGGAGGGGAAGAATGGAGAGGTGAGAGGGAATGAATGAATCTTACTCTCATCAGATTTGGCTTAAGGAGGGAATGATATACACAATCAATTGGGTATGGAAATCTATCTTACTCTACAGGAAAACAGGGATGAAAGGAATAAGAAAAGGGGGATGATGGAAGGGAGGGCAGATTGAAGGAAGGGGTAATCAGAAGCAAACACTTTTGAGGAGGGACAGGGTCAAAGGAGAGGATAGAATAAACGGGGGGTGGGATAGGATGAAGGGAAATATAGTTAGTTTTTCACAACATGACTACATGAAAGAGTTTTACATGACTACACATGTACAGCATGTATTGAGTCATTTGCCTTCTCAATGAGGTGGGCAGGGAGGAAGGGAGAAAATTTGGAACACACAGTTTTAAAAACAAATGCCAAAAATTGTTTTTACATGCAACTGGGAAATAAGATATACAAGCAATAGGGTATAGATATCTATCCTGTCATATAGGAAAACAGAAGGAGAAGGGGATAATTGAAAGAGGAGGTTGAGAGAAGGGAGGGTAGATCAAGGGAAGGGGTATTCAGAATACATGCCATCTTGGAGTCGGGGGAGGGGAGAGATGGGGAGAAAATTTGGAACTCAAAATCTTGTGGAAGTGAATGTTGAAAACTAAAAATAAATAAATTAATGAAAAAAATAAAAAAATAAAAAAGTGAAATTGGCCAAATGAAAAAGGAGGTACACAAATATACTGAAAAAAAAAACACAGCTTCTTGAAAAGTAGAATTGGCCAAATTGAAAAGGAGGTACAAAAGCTAACTGAAGAAAATAATTCCTTAAATATTTGTATTGGGTAAGTAAAGACTAATAATCTATGAGACATCAAGAAACAATTCAACAAAATAAAAAAGTAAAAATAAAATCAAAGAAAATGAAGAATACCTCACTGAGAAAACAACTGATATGGAAAATAGACCTGGGAGAAATAATTTAAGAATTATTGGACTACCTGAGAGCCACCATAAAAAAAAAAGACACTGGATGTCATCTTTCAAGAAATTATCAAGGAAAACATATCCTAGTACCAGAAAGTAAAATAATAATTGATAGAATACACCCCATCAGCTCCTGAAAGAGATCCCAAAATGAAAACTCCCAGGAATATTATAGCCAAATTCCAGAATTATCAGGCTGAGGAGAAAATACTGCAAGCATCCAGAAAGAAACAGTTTAAATATCATGGAACCATAGTCAGGATTATACAGGATTTATCAGCTCCTACATTAAAGGATTGGAGGGATTGGAATATGATATTCTGGAAGGCAAAGGAACTTGTATTATAATCAAGAATCAACTACCCAGCAAAACTGAGAAGAATCTTTCAGGGGAAAGAATGGACATTCAATGAAATAGGGAATGTTCAAACATTCCTATTGAAAAGACTAATGCTAAATAGAAATTTCAATTTTCAAATACAAGACTCATGAGAAACATAAAAAGGTAAATAGGAAAGAAAAAAAACAGTTCTTCAATAAGGTTAAACAATTTACATCCCTACAGAAAAAGATGAGATTTGTATTTCTTAAGAACTGCTTCTCTATTAAGGCTGTTAGAAGGATTAGAAATAGACAGAGGGTAACTTTGTAGGTTGACTTTGATGGGATGGTAAACAAAAAAATTAAGGATTGAGAAAGAAGATTGCACTGGGAGAAGATGGGAGAGAGAGAAAGAATTGGATAAATTATACCACAAGAAGAAGCATGAAAAACCTATTACAGTGGAGGGAAAGAAGGGAAGGGGGTGGTCAGCATTGCTTGAACCTTACTCTCATCAGATTTAGCTTAAAAAGGGGATAACATACACACTTAGTTGGGTATAGAAATCTATCTTAATCTATAAGGAAGTAGGAGGGGAGAGGGATAAGAAAATGGGGAGTAATAGAAGAGAGGGCAGATTGAGGGAGGCGGTGGTCAGAAACAAAACACTGGTAAGGAGGAACAGGGTAAATGGAGAGAGAGAAACACACACACACATACATATGTAAACAGCTGAAAAATTGGATGGAAAGATGCAGTTAGTAATCATAACTATGAATGTGAATGGATAAACTTACTCATACAATGGAATTGGATGACAGAGTAGATTAAAAAACCAGAATCCTACAGTATGTTGTTTACAAGAAACATATTTGAAGCAGAGAGACATAAAGGTAAAAGGTTGGAATAGAATACATTACGCTTCAGCTGAAGTAAAAAAAAAAAAAGCAGGGGTAGCAATCCTGATCTCAAACACAACAAAAGCAAAAACAAATCTAATTAAAAGAGACAAAGAAGGAAATTACATTTTGCTGAAAGGTACCATAGTCAATGAAGGCATATCAATGCTAAACACGTATGCACCGAGTGGTATAGCACCTTCATTTCTAAAGGAGAAGGGAAATAGATAGTAAAACTATACTAGTGGGGGACCTCACCTTTCCCCTCTGAGAGCAAGATAAATCTAACCATGAAATAAATAAGAAAGAGGTTAAGGAGATGAATAGGATTTTAGAAAAGTTAGATATGATGCACCTCTTAATGATAAACTTTCTGTAATTTCTGAGGGCAATGACTAAGTTCTGAATGACCATCATTAACTTTACCATCTTATCCAAACAAATCCATATGACTTGGCCAAATTTTTCAATACTTCTTTGTTTACTTATTGCTAGTTAATTTCATGTGAATGTTACCCATTTAAGGCTTTTTGATTCCACTCTTAGATGCTGGTCATTTCATAAGTTTCATGTAGAGTTAAGCCATCTGAGATTACTTTTGACAAATTAAATGGTGAATATCAACAATTAATCTTTAATATTGCTTGGTTAAGTGATTTCTGCTTATTCTAAAAGTATTTTTGTAGGTTTTTTTTTACCTATTCCTTTTGTTCTCTTAGAATGTTTATCAATACTTTTTTTCCTTTTCAGAGTGTTCAGGAAATGTTATGATTGTATTTTTGTTGTCATTATTATTATTTCAGGATTCTGGTGAGTCATTGTAATATATATATGTGTGTGTGTGTATATATATATATATATAGTGGAATTCTGTGATGCTGTTCCCTCCTTTTATTAAATGGTTCTCAATTCTATGAAAGCATTCTAAACCATCTAGATAGTGGTCCCTTTCTAAAGGGAAAAATCTTTGCACATTTCCTAGCATGAATGGGAAAAAGTGTCACTTCTGAGTTCTTCTTTTCCCCAGTTGGAGAGAATCAATTTTGACAATACTGCTCCCAACATTTTCCATGTCCCCACAACATTGGTCCAGAGTACCAGGAGCTAGGGTAATAAGAACTTTGTGCTAACATATAAAAGAAAAACTAAACTACCAATGACTGAACAATTAAGGAACATTTAAAGAGAATTTTTAAAACCCATACTGAAAAAAAAGTTGCCAAATTGCTTCCATTATTTTTTCCAAGGATCCTTGCTATTTAAAGGAGATTTATAGTATCCAAATGGTTAATATTGAGAAAACTATTATTTCATGTGATATTGTGAAAAACCACCATTACAGAGATTCAGGCACATGAGCTACATCTGGAATTTTATTAAATTTACCACTTTTGGCTTCTCTCCCCTCCTTCAAATATTGGCCCCATCCTACCATAATTGGTCTCCTCTGATTTGTTCCTCGGCAGGATCTCTCTCCTGCTTTGGAAGCCTGGGGTACACAATCAAAAGCCCCAGGAAAGATGCTCACTGGGATAGGACCAGATCCAAGACATGTTCTATCAATATGCTTTGATAAAGGTTTGGGTTTCACAGCATACATTTTTTTTTACATTTTTAACAAAGATAACAGTTTTTTAAAAATGTTTTAAGCAAGCTGTGATTCTTTTTCACCATTTCACTTTCTATAGATTGCTGCTTCTCCTGATTAACAAAAGGAATTGAAAATCCTTTTCCTGCAGCCACCTGTGGCCACTCTGCCCTTCGAATGTATTTCCTACACAATCAAGAGTTCAGAGAAACTGGACTCTTTCTGAATTGAAACTTAGTAAAAATGAATTGGGTACCATTTCTGGTTGTCATTTCTTTGATCACTTCTCATCTCTATCTCCTACGTGCTCATCAATCTAGATCTAGACCTCGGATACCCATTATTTAACTTACTGACACCATTTGCCTTAGAAAAAAAGTATTCCTCTCAGAAACACCTGTAACACTGTGCACATTTCAGTGCCATGGGAATTTGGAATTAAGTTTAAAAATAACAAAACAATATGTTTCTGAATGGATCGTGTCTGAAATTAAATTTCAGGAATTGTTCTCAAAATATAGAGACCTGGTAGTTGATATTAAACCCATGTGGGGAAAGGAAGAAGTGAAAATCATTCCCTTCTTCCTGTTTGCTACTGGGGCTGTCCCTAATAAACTTTCAGCAAGTCTACTGAAAATGAGAGTGAAATCCAATAACTTTTAAAATTGCAAATCATCTTATCATTTAGCACCTACTTCATAGGGTTGTTGTGAGGATTAAATAAGAAAACTTATTCAAAGTACTTTGTAAATGTTAAGGTAGTATCTAAATTTAATCTATTATTATTATTATTATTGTTATTATTATTACCATTTTTGTCTACTCAGTAGATTGTTTAGCCCTAAACATAAAAGAATAATATCAGGATGGTGATTTGCCTCCCCAGCACTGTTTCTATGTCAGCTCCACTGAATATAAAGATGAGAAGAAGGAAATGACAATAATAACAAATCCTCAGAGATTCTGGTGACTTGAAATAGTTTATGGGTGATTTTGGACCTGCTATGCTATAGCTTCTTAGCTCTAAAAATTATTCTAAATTCTCTAGGACATGTTGACTTTATATTTGGTAAGATGATAAGTATCTTGTGAATTGAGGCAATATATGTAGCTTAACTAGGTAATTCATATTAGCGAGTAATTGGTTTTCATTCAACTCATCTAATTTAACTATACCGCACAACATCCTCATTTAATATTTCTCTTTGAATAGTGGTCTGAGAGCAGTAAGTCCAAATTATTTTATACAGGCTATAACTCATTTGGTAAAACTATCTTCTTTCAAAGTTGCATATCATCAGTACTTTCAAAAACTGAACTTGATTTTTAGGAATATTCTTTGAGGAATTATCCACGTACCTTAAGAAATTTGGAAATGCCAGAGACATTATAAAAATGATTTGAGACTGGAGTTATAAGTAGACATTTTTGGCAACTAGGGCAATTCCTTCCTTTCTCCTTCTCTGACCTTTGGATGGCAGAGGGAGATAAGCATTTATTAAGTACCTACTAAGTGCTAGACATTGTGCTAAGGGTTTATAAATATTATGTCATTTGATCGTCACAACAATACTGGGAGATAGGTGTTATTATGATTTCATATGATTTCATTTCAGAGTTGAGGAAACTGAAGTAGTGTTAAGATAAGTGATTTGCCCAGGGACAAATAACATAACTTCCTGAGGCCAAATTTTAATTCAGGTCTTCTTGTCTTTAGGCCCAACACTCTATCCACTCGGCCACCTTGTTGCCTCTGGACAATACTTCTTTTGCAAGAGGGAGTAAGATAAAGAACTCTGCTCATCGATTAGACAGCATTGCAAAGTGAATAGGGTTCTGGACATGGACTCAGAATGATCTGGGTTCCTGACAATTCAGACTCTTATTATCTGTGTGACTTGAGTCAAATAAAATGGTTTTATCTTAGTCTCTTCCCCTTGAAATGAGGTTGGCCTAAAAGACATACAAAGTCCGTTTCAGCTCTAAAATTCTGATCCTGTGATAACCAGTACTGTCAGCATCCTCTATATTTTTGTTTCCTGGTCAGTTTTAGTGGTCCTATCCTAATCATGACTCTTGAGATTTTAAACTTTCTTGGAATGTACTTAGATTTTTCACTAGGTATGAAACCCATGTTCCTAATTCAAACAACCACATTCTGAGATATGAAATCTTGAAACTTGATCTTCATAAGTATCATCATCAATCTTTTTTCCTGTCTTTGGATTCCTCACAGTCATTGCTGACGTAAAATCATCACTTTTTCTTTTTTGTTTTTTTGGTGCTTACCATGCAATAAGGAAGCAAATGTCTCCTAAAACTTGTCTGCTGGATTGTCTGACCAATGAAGAGCTCCAAAGAATCTCAGGGCTGGAAAATGAACGTACTTTATCAATGGAAAAAAAATATAGTGGATTGAGCAACAAGGATGATATATAGCAGATGGACTACCTAACTAACAGATTGTGTCTTATGGAACCAGAAGCAGCCAAGTAGAAAGCTTGTTATTTGTAGAAAGAGAGAAATGGTAAACACAAGTTGATAGATCATGATGTTAACTAGATTTTTGTTCATGTCATAGTCCTTAATATATTTGACTATGAATGAATATGAATGTGTTCACTCAAAATACCTGAATATAGTTGTACATAGTCATGAGAGTGTTATTTTCTATTTATTGAAATATTAACACTTTCCTTTAGTCCAATGGAAATCCTAGTGGGTGACAGTAAGAACTCTCAATGTATACATAATTTTCATTGCTTTGATTTGAAAGATTATGAAAGTATGTTCAGATATTAAGTATAGGAAAAATTTTCTGTTAGAATTGACTCAGAAAATAACCAGCAGATTGCTCATAATAATAAAACCATACCCAAAAGTGTGTGTGTGTGTGTGTGTGTGTGTGTGTGTGTGTGTATGTGTGTGTTGAGGGGTGGGGGTGATTGAGTTATAAGCTCATGCAATATTGGCTTGATTTTTACTTTTTTGCAAACATGGACATCCATGATATTTGCTCATTTAATTCATTAGGTTAAGTTAGTATGGGTATTGCCTCTGCCAACACAGATTGTAATCCCTTAATGACTTAGAAAATGGATTAATTACTCTGCCAGAATCCTGGTGATGATCCTCTCTGAACTCATCTAGGCTGGTCCTTAGGTGACAGAAAGAGCACCATAGGTCCACCACCTGAAGTCTTTCCATCTTAGAAAGAACTTGTTAGTCCTTGTACTTACTCTACTGACCTTAACTTCAAGAAGTCAAGGTCATCTTCACTCTGAGATCACCAGTCTTTAGTGGATATCTTCTCCTACTAAATTAACTCTCAGGAATCATATTTTATCTCAAATATATAAGACAATCAAACTTTCATTGTCTATCAAAGTAGCCTCAGCTAAAATGCTGAGGATATTTTAAAGATTTATACTACCTTAATTCTCCAAAAATGTACTGAGCAAATTAAATGATATAGCACAACTAATTATTAAAATGGGCTGCCTTAAAGTAATCTCATATAGCATAAGATAAAGGGATAATTATTTTTCACATAACTAAATGATCTGCCTCTCTAGTAGCAGATTCACTGAATCCTTGAGATCTCGTTAAATAAGGAACTCCCTAGATGACAACAATTGTATTTAAGTACACGTGCATGTCATTCACCCACATCAAATTAAAAAGAAACAAAACTAAAATATTAAGGGAACAGATAATCCAATACCAACCTGAAATTAAGATAAATAGTGTTTTAAATGGGGCATCTAGGTGGTGCACTGGATAAGAGCACCAGCCCTGGAGTCAGGAGGTGCTGAGTTCAAATTTGGCCTCAGACACTTGGCATTTACTAGCTGGGTGACCCTGGGCAAGTCACTTAACCCTGATTGCCTTGCCCCACCCCTCCAAAAAAAGAAGAAAAAAAAAAGAAATGTTTTAAAAGAGAACATAAGTAATAATTACACCGTGAGCAGACTACTGAGAGGTGTTATTCCTGGACAATATCAAGTTCTTGATTCAAGCCTCCTGGAGTGAAGAGGAGTTGCTAGATTACTCTAAGTTTCTAGCCCAAGTTGGGAATTGCTGAGAATAATCAGGAATCAGAGTGAAGGGGCATCAAGGGGAAGAGATAAATGCCGAGGAAAAATCCCTAACCCTAAGGACCTTGTCCTTAATTTGTGCTGTGAACCATGTAGTTCTGGGGAAAAGGCATTTATTTTGTGGTAACCCTGACTGCTTTTCCCTTTCAGAGGAAACTAAACTATGGGGTAGCATGATAAACTTGGAAAGCTGTCTAGGCACCATTGGGAGGGAGAATGCCCTGGAGGCAAAAGGCTCAACCCTCCAGTCTACTGGAACAGTGAAAAGGCACTGAGCCTGGGGTTAGGAGAGCTGAGATTACATCTAGGCTCAGACATTTACCAGCTCTGTGACCCTAGGAAAGTCACTTAACTTTTACCTGACTTATTTTTCTCAACTATATATTGGGGATAAAAACAGCACCTACCTCCAAAAATTGTTGTGAGGATCAAATGAGATACTTGTAAAGCCCTTAGCACAGTGAATGGCACTTAGTGGGTACTTAATAATTGCTTCCTTCCTTCCTCCTTCCCTTCCTTCCTTCTTTCCTCCTTTCCTTCTTTTCCTCCTCTTTCCCCTTCCCAAATTATTTCCCTTTTTTTCTTGAAGTATTCCATCATAGAACAATACTAATATTTTGTGGGACTATATAGAGGAAGATGTAGGCCCACCAGAGAGGGTTGAGCTTAGATGTTTTTCATTTTTTGTCAGTTAAAATAAAGCCTATCCTGTATTTCATGTATGATCAGCCCAACTGCTTGCATGAGCATGAGCTTGCATGAGTACTGATGGTACTTTTTTTTGTTTGTTTCTGTAGAGACCTATATCTGCTAATTACAAGGGAAATATTAGGTAAGGACAGGAATCAAAAGGAATAATTCCTAAGGCACTCATGATAAAGAATCCTGTTTGTGTAGAACCCTGTGCTTTGATTCTAGGCAATGGATTCCAATATTAAGGGCCTGTATCAAAGTGAATATACTTATATCACATCATTAATCTACTAGAGCAGGTGAGGGTGCAGAACTAGTATAACTTTACCCAATGCTGTTCATTAGTGACAGAACATTAACAGAAGAATGTTTGTCAGAAATATTTATTCTTAGTAGAGATTTTTTCAGCATATCAGCAAAACACCGATATTGTGTTTTATCCACAAGGAAATGTAAATAGCATCTTTTCCTATAATGGTGTTTGCTTCAATGGAGTTTAACTTGTGCAAGTCAATGATCCATAGGTTTTGGTTTATATCAAACTTTTCAGCAATACATTTATGGTATAAAACAAGGTAGGTTAGATTGTATGCTTTTCCTTTGTTATCCATTTATATGGCAAATGCGGTCTATAGTGTGCCCTGTACTTGACCACTTACTGTTTAATTGAATGTCTTTTCTCACTGTCTTCTCCGAATGTCACCTTTGTATTCAAAGGTCTTCCTATCTCTAATGAAAATCCTATTTGCTTGATAGCAAATAGTTCATCACTACCCACTTTGCAATACTGTATTCCCAACACGCTCACACACTTTATGCAAAGCCTGGAAGTCAAGGCAAAGCGTCTTATGAGCTAGACCATTAGATGACCTCTAATAATTCATGAAGTGGTTGGGTACCATGGTGAAAGAGGTCATGAAAACAGTTATGTGGCTAGCTGGGTTAGGCTTCCAGCAATATGTCAGAAGGAAAGTGAAAAGACTAGAAGAAGCAAAAAGTAAATTTTAGAAGAAACATTGTTTATGGATAATATACGATGAGTTTGGAGAAAGGAGAGAGAAAATAACTAGGAAAGTATGACTATGGAATATTTGAGATAGGGAACAGAAAGAAAGGCTTTTCTTTTGTTTCTCCCAGCTTTTGCTTTGGGCGGCTTTGTTTGGCAGCTATAATGAAGGGAAGAAAAGGAATTGATTTTGTTAGCAGCTGACAAACAATAGCATTACTGCTTTAGTTATTCATCAGACCCCTTCATTATCTTCACGAAGGCAGTATGGCCTAATGAAAAGAACATTGGTTCAAGATATAGAAGAGCTGGATTCTACTATGCTGCTAATGTGTTTGTGACTTTGAAGAGTTACTTAAACTCCCTGTGACTCAGTTTATTCACTTGTGACACAAAGATTATCAATGCATATTCTTCTTATAAATTGCAAGAGTGGTAAGAAGTGATAAATGTAAAAACTACACATTTATAAGCATTATACTGATCTCAGAATCATATGCATAAAACTAAAGAATTATTCTGATTATAATTCAGGCTCCAAATCCACTTTTCACCAACGGGAGGAAAAACAGAAATGTTTCACTTAACTGGATACAGTATAGCTTTCAGTGGGGTACTGAAGAGAGTACTATCTATAGCAATAGACAAAGAAGTATGACACAAGGTAAAATGAGTTGGGGAAAAATTTTGGAGAAAACTATTCTAGAAAAATGTAGGGTGGAGAAAACACTTTCAAATTAATGGATCAGTACAGGATTACTGGAAGAGGTGGCATGTAAGATGAGCCTTAAATGAATGTAAGAATTGAAACATCAAAGTATGAAAGGAGTACATCCTAAGCAGGGGGTTTGATAAGTGTGAATGTATACAATAGGAAAATAAAAACATTAAATGATGCCAATGGCCTTAAAAATCAGTATAGGGTGTTTATATTTTATGCTTGAGGCAAAAGGGAATCACTGGAAGCTTTTGAGAACAAGAGCTATATGGGTAGGCTTTGCGAAAATTGTGTTGGTAATGATCTGAAGGCATATAAAGTCCTACTCTGATTCCACACTGTAAAGGGGTCATCATATGGGTTCTTTGAAGGTGACACCAGTGGATTTATCAGTTCTAGAAAGTCATATCAAGCTAGAAACAATTTGAGTATGATGCTGGCAATGGATACAAGCTATTTTTCGATGACCAATCTAGCTAATTGTGGAAAGACACATCACCAGCAAGCTTGCCACCTGCTGGCAAATTTCTTTTGGCCGTGGAAACCAATGAAACAAGAAAAAAATATTAAATAGCCTTCATTCTCTTCTGCTCTTACACTAATGGCGACAGAATAGCAGGAAAGGGGGCATTTAATGCTAAGATTTACCCAGGTTGAGTATAATCGAGGGGTTTCAAACCCATTGGTTAGTTATGGGGGTGTCTACTCCAAGCATGTGAAGACTTTCCCTGGCATCCATGAAGTTGATTTTCTGTTTGTTGATGATTGTGTACGCAATGCATTCTCTGACTCTTACAAGCATCAAAGTATGGATCTATTCTCTGCTGCTTGTGCTAATTTTAACTCAACAATTAACAGAAGTTCTCCAGCAGCCAGCACCACAGCATCCATCCATGGAATCATCAGTTATGGCAAATGGAGAAATTATTTTTATTAATTTATTTTGCTTTATCGACAATCACTTCCATAAGCTTCTGAGCTTCAAATTCTTCTCCCTCTCCCTCCCCACCTCCCTCCCCAAGATGGTGCACAATCTGATATAGGCTATACATATACATTCCTATTAAACATATTTTCACATTAGTCATGTTGTAAGGAAGAATTAGAACCAATAGGAGAAACCACCAGAAAGAAGAAACAAAACACAACAGAAGAAAAAAATAGCAAATAGTATGCTTTGATCTGCATTCAAGCTCCATAGTTCTTTCTTTGGATGTGGATAGCATTTTTCATCATGAAACCTTTGGAGATGGCTTAGATCCTTGCATTGCTGAGAAGGGCTAAGTCTATCAATGTTAGTCATCACACGATGTGGCTATTACTGTGTACAACATTCTCCTGGTCCTACTCACTTCAGTCAGCACCAGACCATGTAAGTCTTTTCAAGTTTTTCTGAAGTCTATCTGCTCATCATTTCTTATAGCACGATAGTATTTCATTACATTCATATACCACAACTTGTTCAGCCATTCCCCAATTGATGGGCATCCTATCAATTTCCAATTCTTTGCCACCACAAAAAGATTTGCTATAAATATTTTTGCACATGTGAGTCCTTTTCCTATTTGTATGCTCTCTTTGGGATACAGCCCTAGAAGTGCTATTGCTGGGTCAAAGGGTATGCACATTATTTTTTCTTTTCTTTTTTTTTTATTTTTAGTTTTCAACATTTACTTCCACAAGATTTTGAGTTCCAAATATTCACCCCATCTTGCCTCTCGTCCCACCCCAAGATGGCATGCATTCTGAATATCCCTTTCCCTAATGTGCTTTCCCTGCTATCTCTCTCCCCCTTCCCCTTCTATTTTCCTATAGGGCAGGATGGATTTTTGTACCCCATTTCCTGTATTTCTTATTTCCCAGTTGCATGTAAAAAATTTTTTTAAACATGTGTTTTTAAAAGTTTGAGTTCCAAATATTCTCCCTTCCTCCCTCCCCACCCACCCTCATTGAAAAGGCAAGCTATGCATGCGCAGTTATGCAAAACACTTCCATAGTAGACATGCGATGAAAAACTAACTCTATTTCCCTTAATCCTATCCCACCCCCCCCATTTATTCTATTCTTTCTTTTGACCTTGTTCTTCCTCAGAAGTATTTGCTTCTGATTACCCCCTTTCCTAATCTGCCTTCCTCTCTATCATCCCCCTACTCTCTTGTTCCCTTCTCCTCCTATTTTCCTGTAGGGTAAGACAGATTTCCATACCCAATTGAGTGTGTATGTTATTCCCTCCTTAAGTCAAATCCCATGAGAAAAAGATTCACTCATTCCCTCTCACCTTCCCCCATTTCCCCTCCACTGTAAAAACCTTTTCTTTTCTGTTTTTTTTCTGAGATAATTTACCACGTTCTACCTTTCTCCTTCTCCTAGTATAATCCTCTCACCCCTTAATTTTATTCTCCAGATATGACCCTTTCATCTTCAACTCACCCTGTGCCCTCTGTCTATCCATCTGTCTATCCATCCATCCATCCATCTATCTATCTACCTATCTATCTATCTATCTATCTATCTATCTATCTATCTATCTATCTATCTATCTATCTATCTACATACATATAATTTTTCCTCTCCAACTACCCTAATACTGACAAAGGTCTCATGAGTTACAAATATCATCTTTCCATACAGGAATGTAAACAGTTCACCCTTAATAAGTCTCTTCTGATTTCTCTTTCCTGTTTACCTCTTCATGTTCCACTTGAGTCTTGTATTGGAAAGTCACATTTTCTATTCAGCTCTGGTCTTTTCATCAAGAATGCTTGAAAGTCCTCTATGTCACTGAATGACCATTTTTTCCCCTGAAGGATTATACTCAGTTTTGCTGGGTAGGTGATTCTTGGTTGTAATCCTGTCTCTTTTGCCCTCCAGAATATTACATTCCATGCCCTGTGGTCCCTTAATGTAAAAGCTGCTAAATCTTGTGTTATTCTGATTGTGTTTCCACAATACATGAATTATTTCTTTCTGGCTACTTGTAATATTTTCTCCTTGACCTGAGAGCTCTGGAATTTGGCTACAATATTCCTAGGAGTTTTCCTTTGGGGATCTCTTTCAGGAGGAGATCGGTGGATTCTTTCCATTTCTATTTTGCCCTCTGGTTCTAAAATATCAGGAAAGTTTTCCTGGATAATTTCTTGAAAGATAATGTCTAGGCTCTTTTTTTTGCTCATGGCTTTCAGATAGTCCAATAGTTCTTAATTTCTCTTTCCTGGATCTATTTTCCAGGTCAGCTGTTTTTCCAATGAGATATTTCACATTGTTTTGTAATATTTCATTCTTTTGGATTTGTTTTACAGTGTCTTGATTTCTCGTAAAGTCACTAGCTTCCAATTGCTCTATTCTCATTTTTAAGGAAGTATTTTCTTCAGTAATCTTTTGGACTTCCTTTTTCCATTTGTCCAATTTTGCTCTTTAAGGCATTCTTCTCTTCATTGGCTTTTTGGACCTCTTTTGACATTTGGGTTAAGCTATTTTTTAAGGTATTATTTTCTTCAGTATTTTTTGGGTCTCCTTTAGCAAGCCATTGACTTATTTTTCATGATTTTCTTGCATCTCTCTTATTTCTCTTCCCAGTTTTTCCTCTACTTCTCTTACTTTCTTCTCAAAATCCCTTTTGAGCTCTTCCAAGGCCTGGGACTGATTCATATTTTTCTTGGAAGTTTTGGATGTAGAAGCTTTGACTTTGTTTTCTTCTTCTGCTTGTATGTTTTGATCTTCTTTGTCACCAAAGTAAGATAATATAGTCTGACTCTTTTTTGTGCTGCTTACTCATGATCCCAGCCAATTACTTGAGTTTTAAACTCTTTGTTAAGGTAAGAGTCTGTTTCCAATGTGGAGAATGTACTGTCCCAAGCTTCAGGGGTTTGTACAGCTGTTTTCAGAGATATTTCTAGGGACCTGAAAAGTGTCAGTTCTTTCAAGGTGCTATGATAAGAGGCGAGGTGTTTCCTCTCCACCACCACAACAAGCTCCAACCCTCCAGGCTCCTCTTCACCCCAGGACTGCCCCTCAGAACTGTGACCCAGATCCAAGTATGGGCAAAGCAAGAGATTCCTGCCTCAGCACTGGCAAAGAGATACTGGCAATTCCCCTCTGATCAGACACTAGATTCCCCCTCAGTCTGTGGGCCAGAAGCTCAGGAGGCAGCCACTGCCCTGAGGGCACACTCTGGACTTGTGACTGAGACCTAGCTTCTTCTCTCACCGCAGTCACAGACTTTTCCCACTGACCTTCTAAGTTGTCTTTGGCATTGGTGGGTTGAGAAGTCTGGAAACAGCCAGAGCTGCCTGTGATTCAGTCCTCTGAGGCCTGTTCCAGGGTGGCTGCAGCCTGCATGCCCACACCAAACTGCGCTCCTCTCACGGCCTGGCATGATATACCTTTTTGATCAGCCTTGCAGGTTGTCTTGGGCTGGAAATTTGTTTTACTCTGTTTTTTTGTGGTTTTTTCTGCTGCTTTAGAATTTGTTTAGAGCCATTTTTTATAGGTGTTTGGAGGGGTTTGGGGGAGAGCTCTAGCAAGTCACTGCTTTCCCTCTGCCTTCTTGGCTCTGCCCCATCATCTGCACATTTTTATAGCCCTCTGGGCATAGTTCCAAATTGTTCTCCAAAATGGTTGCAAATGGAGAAATTTTGAATACTGCGGGTAAATTCACTTACCGCGGTAGTATGCTTTACAGGCACATACACATAGATGATGAGGTTGACACATGCATTGCCAGAGCTAGCTCAGTATTTGGGAGGCTCTGAAAGAAGGTGCGGGAGAGAAAAGGTATTAGACTGCCTACTAAACTGAAGATCTACAGAGCCATTTTGCCAACCTCATTGATATATACCTATGAAACCTGAACACTATCCCATGCCCATGCTAGGAAACTGAATTGCTTCCATATGAATTATCTTAAGAAGATTCTAGAGTTCACCTGGCAAGAAAAGATTCTAAACACTGAGGTCCTTTCTTGAACTAAGCTGCCAAGCATTCGAACTCTACTGCAGAGAGCGTAAATCTCTCTCTGGGCTGGCCACATTATTCAAATGCCAAATGTACATTTGCTAAAAGACTATTTCACAGAGAACTCACACAAGGCAAGCACTCACATGGAGTGATACAAGGAGACTCTCAAGGTATCTCTGAAGAACTGTGGAATCAATTGTGAGAAATAGGAGACACTGGCACAGGATGTCTCAGTATGGTGTGCCAACATCAAAAACAGTGCTGTGCCCCATGAACAAAGGATTGCAGTAGCTCAAAAGAAACATGAGCTATGCAAATTTAAAGCCATCTCCACTTCAAATGTTCCTATGGATTATTTGTGTGCAATCTGTGACAGAGCCTTCCAAGCTTGTATTGGCCTGATCAGCCATAATTGTACTCACTGTATCTTGACCACAACATAGGGATGTCATTTTGGTCCTCTTCAAAAATGAAAGACAACAACCAAACAACAGTTGAAGAATCTAGGCCAAGCAGAGGTTAAGTAACTTGCCCAAGGTCACACATCTATTAAGTATCTGAGAATGACTTTGAACTCAAGTCTTCCTGATACCAGGCTCAGAATTCTATCTATTATGCCACCTAGCTGCCTCATGTCAGTAGGGAAAGGGCAGAAAAATAACAACTGCTCAGATTTCAATATGCAAATGCATGAATATCCTATAAAAATGTATATATGGGGCAGCTAGGTGGTGCAGTGGATAGAGCACCAGCCCTGGGATCAGGAGAACCAGAGTTCAAATCCAGTCTTAGGCACTTGACACTTATAAGCTGTGTGACCCTGGGCAAGTCACTTAATCCCATTGCCTAGCCAAAAAAAAGTATGTATTTGGGTAAGACAAGTATAAATGTACACTGAACTGGACCTAGAATTGAACATGAAGAGGAGAAAAGGCTAGCCTTGGGGATACTACAAAGATCCATTACTGACCCCAAGCATGAAGTCAAAAGTATGTTTTGTTAACAATAATATCATACTGAAGTTGGTAAAAGGCAGCAAGGCATAGAATACAACTCTCATTTAAGAATTTAAAATGGGCACTATATAGAAGACAACATATAGCTGTACAATCGGTTTGAGCAGGTAGCAACATATAACCACTGAGAAGCTCAGGAGAATAAGAGCAAAAGGAATTAATCAAGGAATTAATTCTATGATATAAAAGTTAGATTGGTCATGTGCCTAGAATGAGGGATGAGAGGAAAGTAGTCAGTCTGCTACTCTTTCAATGTCATAAGAAGCAGGGAAAATCCCCAGCATATTGGATGGACATCTTGGGGCAAACTTCTGGGAGAACGTGTATAAGAATCACAAACAATGGGCAGATATAGATGAACTGCCCAAATTGATAAGATCACAGATTCATTTGAGAAAATAAAGGATGTATTGAAAAAGTGGAAGATTGGAAGGAGGGAAAACAGTAGGGGATTATTATAATAGTCTTGGCAAGAGGTGATGAGAGCCTGCACCATTCAAACACTGTTCTATTTTATATCACCTCTGGTACTAGTGATCATTTATAACATCAATTTTAAGTTAAATTTTGAAATAGATTAAATTTGTTTAAAACTCTCTCTCATTCCTTTTCCTCTTCTTCCCCTAAGCTTCAAATAACCTCATGGTACCTTCCCAAGAACCTATTTCCTCCAAAGAGATTCTTTCCTCATTTATCAGAACTCCTAATTCATCTGTATCTTGATCTGGGCAACCTGCCATGGAGTGGATAAATGTATTCAACCAACTAATACACCCTAAAGTGCTAATAGATAGCAACATTTTAATAATTATTTCTCCATAAAGTGCATACTTAAAAAAAAAGAAAAGAAAACTCTTCAAGACCCAATGCCTTAATTCAAAAGAGTGGCTATTTAGCAAGCCAGCTTTATGAATCAGGAAAGCTGATATCCCTGAGGGAAAGACAGGAAGCAGCATGCAACATTACTGACCATCACTGACACTTTGACCACCATCTGCCCTCAGACCCTGGTGGAGACAGCCTTGAGGATGGTAGTGCCCCCAAACCACCAGTGCTGATTCCAGCCCAGTTGCACAACCATCATTGAGGGGAGAAATCATTATGAAGAAAAGGTCCACCAATAAGGGCCTCATTTCTAAAATATATAGAGAATTAAATCAAATTTATACAAATACAAGTCATTCTCCAATTGATAAATGGTCAAAGGATATGAGTAGGCAGTTTTCAGATGAAGAAATTAAAGCCATTTCTAATCATATGAAAAAATGCTCTAAATCACTGTTGATTAGAGAAATGTAAATCAAAACAACTCTGAGGTATCACACCACACCTATCAGACTCACCAACATGACAAATGGAAGATCATAAATGTTGGAGAAGATGTGGGAAAATTAGGACACTAATGCATTGTTGGTGGAGTTGTGAAATGATCCAACTAATTTGGAGAGCAATTTGGAACTGTGCCCAAAGGGCTATAAAAATGTGCATACCCTTTGACCCAGCAATAGCACTTCTAGGGCTATATCTCAAAGAGATCACACAAATGGGAAAAGGACCCACATGTACAAAAATATTTATGGCAGCTCTTTTTGTGGTGGCAAAGAATTGGAAATTGAGAGGATGCCCATCAATTGGGGAATGGCTGAAAAAGTTGTGGTATATGAATGTAATGGAATACTATTGTGCTGTAAGAAATGATGAGCAGGCAGACATCAGAAAAACCTGGAAAGACTTACATGGATTGATGGTGAGTGAAGTGAACAGAACCAGGAGAATGTTGTACATAGTAACAGCCATATTGTGTGATGACTATCATTGATAGACTTAGCCCTTCTCAGCAATGCAAGGATCTAAGACATCTCCAAAGGTCTCATGATGGAAAATGCTATCCACATCCAAAGAAAGAACTATGGAGTTTGAATGCAGATGGAAGCATACTATTTGCTACTTTTTTTTCTTCTATTTTGTTTTGATTTCTCTTTCTTGTGGTTCCTCCTATGGGTTCTAATTCTTCCTTACAACATGACTAATGTGAAAATATGTTTAATAGGAATGTATATGTATAGCCTATATCAGATTGTGCACCATCTTGGGGAGGGAGGTGGGGAGGAAGGGGGTGAAAAGTTTAAAACTCAAAAGCTTATGGAAGTGATTGTTGCTAAATCAAAATAAATTAATAAAAAAGAAAAAAGATTCTGGTAGTGCCCAGATTAAAACATGGAATTGTTACACCTTAAAAGGTATATTGGAATAGAAATGTTTACAATTTTACAGATATATTTATTTTTAAATTTTCTCTTGTACTTAATAAAACATCAAAAAATTTGTATTCCCACATATAAATACATGTAGAAAGAGAACAACAGAAATGAAACCACGTATCTCTATTATATATAACTTATTAAAAGCATATAACAAAAAAATTAAAATAAAGTACCTTAAACCATTGGTTAAAAAAAAAAGAAAAGGTCCACCTTCCTCATAACCACAAGCAATAATTGCCGACCACCTGCTGCCACCAGGAGCCCTAGAAATGGCAGCATCTCCCACACAATAGTCCTACTTCCAATCCAGCCCTTTCAGACATCATCCAGGGAAGCTTCTCCTGTGGAGAAGGGTCCAGCCATCCATACTAACTGCCAACTAGCTGCCACCCACAGGATAAGCAAATCTACCAAGCTGAAGAATAAAGGCACCCTGAGGAAGAGACAAGAGGCAGCATGTTCCAGGCAAGTCAAATCACCCACTATCTCCCTTTAAACCTGATAGAAATAGCCAAAGACCAGGAATCTCAGAGCCTTGAGAATAACAATGCTTCCATTGGATTCCTGAAGCCACTATCTTGGGAAGCAACCCAAGGGGAGATGCAACCTGGCAACCGCTCCTGCTCATGTTATAGTTATGGTGTCTGAAGACTCAGAAAGGAAAGTTTTTGTCACTAAGGTGCTTGGTACTCGGAAACTGCTAATAACTTTAAAGAAAAGGCATTTCTACCTTATTTCTCACTGCACCTTTCACCTAACTTGCAGCTGAATCTCCGTGCATGCTGTCTCCCCCATTAGTCTGCAAGCTCTCCTACAGCAGTATCTCCAGAGGTTAGTGCTTTGTACATAGTAACAGCTTTTTCAGACAATATGGAAGTGGGCAAGACAGATTTGTTTTTATTTTCAGAAAAAGGACTTCACTTAAATTATCGGTGTCAAGCTCAGATAGAAACAGATGTCTGGGCCACAAATAGACTTAGAAAACCACAATTTAACATTGTCTATGTTGTATTGTATTTTTATTTATTTCATTGAACATGTCCCAATTACATTTTAGTATGGTTTAGACTCTACTCAGGAGTTTTGTGGGCTGCTTGTGGCCCACAGCCTGTGAGTTTGACACATCTGTGTTTAATCACATGAAATAGGCCTACTGCTCTGAGTATCTAACTAGCCTTGGTAGAGTAACACATTTGTTTGTTTATTTATTTTATATTCTATGTATTTATTTATTTATTTATTTATTTATTCATTTATTTATTTATTTATTTATTTATTTATTTATTTTTAGTTTTCAACATTCACTTCCAGAAGATTTTAAGTTCCAAATTTTCTCCCCATCTTGTCCCTCTCCCACCCCAAGATGGCATGCATTCTGAATACCCCTTCTCCTAATCTGCCCTCCCTTCTATCTCTCCCCCCACTTTATACTTTTCCCCTTCAATTTTCCTGTAGGGCAGGATAGATTTCTGTACCCCATTTCCTGTATATCTTATTTCCCAGTTGCATGTGAAAACTTTCTTTAACATTTGTTTTTAAAACTTTGGGTTCCAAATTTTCTCCCTCCCTCCCTCCCCATCTACTCTCATTGAGCAGGCAAGCAACTTGATACAGGTTATACATGTGTAGTCAAGCAAAACACTTCCATAGTGGTCATGTTGTGAAAAGCTAAGTATATTTCACTTAACCCTAGCCTACCCCCATTTATTCTATTCTCTCTTTTGACCCTGTCCCTCCTTAAAAATGTTTGCTTCTGATTACCCCCTCTCCCAATCTGCCCTCTCCTCTATCATCCCCCTGCTTTCTTGTCCCCTTCCCCCCCCCCATTTTCTTGTAAGGCAAAATAGATTTCCATACTCAATTGAGTGTATATGTTATTCCCTTCTTAAGCCAAATCTGATGAGAGTAAGATTCACTCATTCCCTCTCACCTTGCCCCATTTCCCCTCCACTGGTGTAGTAAAAGCATATTTGTTTATTTAAAACTAAAATAGAGGACCCAAAGACAGAGAAAAGACCATTGCAATTAGGGAAACATGCAGTCAAGGAATTATTAGACATCAGTCTTAGAGGCCATGATACCTGTTGACAAATTGACTATAATGTTAGGCAGGACAGGATAGATTAAAGGTTATAACCATTGGCCAGTGCCCCTATGTATTGTCATGTTATCTCCTCATTCAGGTTTCCAAGATAGATGTCAACAACTATAGTTATTTAGAATGGGCACTTCACTGCTGGGATGCAGAATGTGGTAAGTAACTCATTTTTCCCAGGTGCTCTTAAAATCATCATTGTCCAAGGTCATATTTCCATTTATTCACTAGTAGTTTAAAAAAGGGGTCAGCATCCTCAAGTCTGTAATTTACATAGCTATATCATATCTTTTCATCATGCTTTTCCAAAAATGCAATTTCTATTAAATTATATATTCTCTGTGGTTGAAAATACTGTATTTCTTCTTTTAAGAGGTGGTCAAAAATAATTCTCAAGGCTTTACCACTTTGTTCTAGATAAACAATAAGTAACAAAAATATCTCAGAAGAGGCGTAAGAGGATGAGAGAAAAATAGCCACTGAACACTCATATTTTGTAGTAGTAATGCCAAAGACTCATAATTTATAGTTGTGACGCCAGTGAGACAGGAATGTGAAAGGGGGTAGTAGGGAAGAAAGGTTTGAATCCCATCTCTGGCACTTAATAATTATGTGACCTTAGGGCAAGTAGGTGGTAGTGTATAGAATGCCAGGTCTGAAGTCAGGAAGACTCATCTTTCTGAGTTCAAATCTGGTCTCAGATACTTAATAGCAAATCATTCAATCCTATTTGCCTCAGTTTCCTCATCTGTAAAACAAACTGGAGAAGGAAATGGTGAACCACTCCATTATCTTTGCCAAGAAAATGGGGTCTCAGAGAGTTGGACATGACTAAAAAATGACTGAGCAAAATAAAGCACCTTAAGCAATCACTTAAACATTTTGGGCCTTGTTCATTTACCGACTAAATCAAAAAAAATCAGGTTGCCAATATATGTGCTGGTTACTATGCTAAGCATTTTTTCCCAAATATTATCTCATTTGAGCCTGCCAACAACTCTGTGAAGTAAGTATTAGTAATATCTCCATTTTACAGTTGAGGAAACTGAGGTAAACAGAGGTTAAGTGAGTTGCCTAGGATCACAGAGTTTAAAAATACCAGATTTGAACTCAGGTCTTCCTTCCTCTAGGCCCAGTAATCTATCTACCATGGTACCAATAAAATTAAGGCTTCAAGTAAGCCAGATTAGACTTTGTTCAAGTTATCTAAGGAAATTCACTTAACAAAGAAACAAAAGTTGCATTTACAGATTATGAAATCCAGATTTGAATGATGTGAAAACAAGGTAATTTCTTAATAAATGGAACTTTTATTAGTTGCTTCCAAGAAGGTATGACTGCAGGTCTGGGAAGGAGTTGAATGGTGCAGTGTTCAAGTGAGCTCCAGATGCATCCCTATTTCAAGGTTTAACCACTGTGGCAACAGCTGCTGCAGCTGCCTTCTCTTCCCCTCCAGGTGTTTGTAATATTTAAATGATCAGAAAATCTGTTGCTGCTAATGTGGTACTGGGAACTTTCAGTCCTTTCTAAGGTTTAGAAATTTCTGTCAATAACTAAATATCCACCTTTTGTGATAAAATTCAGTACATTTTAATCATTCTTTAATATAAACAACATTTAAATATGTAGACCCAGAAGAGAGGATTATCCTATTAATCTTTGGTATCACAATGTACTAATATTCAATTCAAGCCAATAAACATCGTACAAATCATAGGTTTGAAAATCTAGGTTTTCCAAGCACTTTGCTAGATGTTGGGCATGCATATAGTGACTGGATCAGTGATTTCACAAATGCATGAAGCTTTCAGGTGATCAAACTCATTCCACCAATGCAAATTGGCACCTTTTTTCTGAAATGTGTAGTCATAAAATTGACCAGAGCATTGGGAAATTATTTGACCTTTCCAGGGTCACATAGCTACTATATGTCAGAAGTGGGATTTGAACCTGGGTCTTCTTAATTTCTGGTCCTATTCTCGCATTCATTACTTCTTAATGCCTTTCAGGTGACAAGAATATGAAGCTTAAAAACAAAACATTCTCAGCTGTTTCAGAGTTTCTTTGGGGAAAACTTTATGCACACCAATATTTAAACAGAACAAATACAAAGTAATGGATGAGTAGGCACTAGCTACTGGAGGAAGTTAGGAAAGGCCTCTTGTGGAAACTTACATTTGATTTGGACCATGAAAGATGCTAGAGAGTATAAGTGGTCTAGGTGAGGAGAGAGTGTGCCCCAGGCAGGGGGAAAAGGCAAAGACATGGAAGGGAGAGATGTACTGAAGTCAATAGTGAATGGCAAGAAGAACAGTTTGGCTGGAGAACAGAATATCTTCATGGTGGTAATATGCACTAAACCTAAAAAAAAAAATGTTGGAGTCTGATTGTAATGGTATTTAAATGTTAAAGGGAGAAGTGTGTTATTTAGCTAGAGGCAAGAGGGATAGATCTTCTTGAGTGATAGAGTTAGACCCATGCTGTAGTGTAGGAATATCAATTTGACAGTTGTATGAAGGGTAAATTGGAGGGAGGTGGAACCAGATATGGAAACCAATTTTGAAGCTATTAAAATTGTCTAGGTGAGAGGTGATGAGGGCCTGAGTAAAATGGTGGTTTTGTAAGAGAAAATGATAGCAAAGAGTGATGGCAGATGGATTGAAAGTTGTTGTAGAGGTAGAACTGACCAGAGTTTGCAACTGATTTGGATGTGGGAAGAGGAGAGAAAGTGATGAATCTAAGATAACTCCAACAAAATTACCCATAATATAGATGTCTTGTGTAACTGGAATGCTAGAATATGGATTGTATTAAGGATAACAAAGGGCAACTTTTTGAGGAATTTAAAGGTATCAACAAACACCTAAAGGTCATCCTCACATTAAACATCTCATTTAGTCAGTCCACAAACATTGATTAAGCACTTTCTATGTGTTAGGCACTGTGATAAATGCTGGGGATACAGATATAAGAGTCTCTGCCCTTGAGAAGTCTATATTCTAACGGAGGAAGGCAGCATTTCAAAGGAGCAGTAGTTGGGATGGGGGAAGAAAACAAAGATACCTGGTCTAGGGGCAAGGTTGAAAAAGTCTGGAGTGTGTTCTGGAGAGGAATGCAGCATCTTTGGCCTGGGCACACTATTAAATGGAGGCTCCAGGAGAAAACATTCAATCTGAGGGAGAGGCTTCAGGGACAGAAGGTACTTACATTATATAAGTTCTCAGGGCTGGAGTGAAGTTTTAGAATTAAGAGCTGTGGCATAGTATATACATAGGAAGGCCATAGTATAGCCCGGAAAGGAATGAAAAATTCATCTTTTCCATGAGCTCTTTCTTGTAAATACCCCCTTTTCCTCCTCTCTACCTCCTTAGTTCCCCCCTCTTCAAATTATCTTTTATTTATCTGTGTGCATGTTTTATTGCTGAGCTTTGACCTTTGAACATAAGCTTTTTGAAGGCAGGCGATATTTCCTTTTGCTGTTGCATCCCTAGCCCCTGGTAAGATGTCTTGTGAGCAACATACTGAATGTTTCTTGAATCTGAAAAAAAAATTTCCTTCCTGCATTAATAAGTAGTCCTAATTAATAAGTAATTATTAATTACTAATTAATAAATAGTCCATTATTACACCACATTTTTGACACTTCATGATCTGGAAGTTCCTGAAAATCAATATTTATGAGATATCAGAAATATAACAGTCAAGTTGAATGTTTACTGACCCCGAGCCATTTTCCTAAAAGTAGAACTGAGGAGGAAACATTCAGTTAATTGAAGGATCTGGCCATCTGAGTTTAATTGAATCAAGGTTTTACCAAACTGGATTTTATGTCTCTGTTGATAAAAACAAAAATGTGGTCCTTTTTCCCACAAGTCAGATCTTCTTAAATTGGCACCTGAATTTTCCATATAAAGAGGAAAAAGAAGTCAGTTCTGCAGAATGAAATAAATATAAAAATAAAAATAAAATGTGTTTTTCCTGCATAAAACTTTCACAAATTAATTACCTTTATCATGACTTTATTTTTATCTTTCTAACATTTGAGCTTTCAGTGATAAAATGTGGTCATTCTTAATTATAGACAAACTGAAGCCCCACACATGCCACCCCAGAGAAAGGCCATTTAGAGATAAATAAACAAACCCTAAGGAGAGGTATAATTTAGCAAAAATAGCCACCCAAGCTGAGTTATCTTTTGGGGAAAGGGAATATGAGATAAACAATCATTCTATAGAGAGTTGATTTGGTGATAAATTAAATAGTTCCCCATGAGAGGCACAGTTTAGAGAGACCAAGTGTTGGCTAATACCCCTAAACAGCTGTTCAGGACACAAAGAAATCCTCCCCACCCCCCAGAGGCATTTATATAAATGAGTTCTTTATTTTTTTTTCAAAGTCAATTTGTGGGTTTTTTAAATTACTCATAGCCCATTAAAATCTTATTGCTATTTTATGTTATGAATGTGGGTTCATGCTCATATTTTCAATGTCTCTTAACTTCATTCTCTCCTGTCCATTTCCCTAATGTCCTTGTGAATCTCTGTGAGTCAATATTTTGCACCTCATTTTTATTAGCACCATCCTTCTCTTAAAGGTTAGTGCAAGTTCCTTTTTTATTTTTAAAGGTTTGCCTTTTCAGTTTTTTATTGATGACTTAACCATCCTCATAATATTTCTCCTATTTTTTAACCTTACTGTGAGCCCAGTTTTACTTAAAGGGAAAAAAGAGATTCATTTTTTAAACTTTGTAATTTCTTAAATTAAAGTTTATTGCATCTTTCATCCAAACTTTCTATATGGTGGCTCAAAAGCAATCCATACTTTGTGAGTCAAATCCTTACCTGGGAAATCCACACTCAGCTTTTGCCTATACCCCTATAAGTTCTTTCTCAGGTTCCTTCCCATCTGGTCCAACTGAAGCAACTAGGTTGTGAATTAGAAAAAATGCTGGAGTTGGAATCAGAAATAGTTGAATTCAAATCCTACTCAGACATTTCCTAGCTGAGTGACCACGGACAAGTCATTTGACTCAGTTTCTTCATAGACAGAATGAGAGGATTGCCCTCAGTGGCCTTGAATTTCCCTTCCAGTTCTCAAGTTATGATCTTACTAGATTACATGAGGGTGTAACCATCTGCATAGCATATGATTTTAACATCACACTGCCTTTGAAAGATTTTTATCATATCTAAATTCTTCTTGCTGCCAATCACTGATTGATTATTCCAATTATCCTTCAATAGTCAACTCTTCCTCAGAATAGGAACTTTCTGTTGTTGTTCTTTTGTTTCAGTTGTCTCTAACTCTTTGTGACCCCATTTGGGGTTTTCTTGGCAAAGATACTGGAGTGTTTTGCCATTTCCTTCTCCAGCTCATTATACAGATGAGGAAACTGAGGCAAAGAGGATTAAGTGATTCGCCCAGGATCACACATCTAGTAGGTGCCTGAGGCCAATAACTAAAGAGAGGTAAAAAGACCTTTGTTCCAGAGAACCAGAAGGTGCAGAGTATTGAACTGATAATGCATGTTGTCATTAGATATCCCAGAAATACTCTAGCTTAACAAATATCAAGATAGAATAATTGATTGAAATAGGAAGGTTCAGTAGTTTTGCTTTTACATGTACCCTATAGATGAGTACCTACCTAAACTGGCCCTGTCCTGTTTACCACATTCTTTCCCCCATAGCTACCTTCTCAGGAGTAAATTCATAATGTCCCCATCCTCTCCCTTCTCCTTACACATCTTGATAACACAAGCGTAAGCAAGAAAAAAAAAATTGCTTGTTGCCTTTCTGATCTCCCTTATGTATAGATTCAATCATGTCACTCTTCTGCTCATAATCTTCCAATCACTCTTGCCTACTGAATAAAGTTTAGGATCAAAGAATTTAGTTTACTTTAGAGATTGTCTAATCCCTATCTTCATTTCATAGAATAAGAAATTAAGGAGTAGAGAAATTAAATGACTTGCCCAGGGTGAGATACAGAGTAAATATCAGGACAGGGATTCATATTTGGGTCCTCTGACTCCAAATCCAGTGTTCTTTCTATAAGTAGGGGCAGAGAGGTAGCACTGGAGTCAGGAGGGACCTAAGTTAAAATATGGTTTCAGATACTTACTAGCTGAGTGGACCATGGCAAATCATTTAATCTCTATATACCTCAGTTTTCTCAACTGTAAAATGGTGATCATAGTACCTACCTCACAGGGTTCTTGTGAAGATCAGTTGAGAAAGAATTTTTAAATTGCTTAGCAGAATGCCTGGCACAGAGTAGGAACTTAATAAATGCTTATTTCCTCTCTCCCTATGAAGCTATCAGTCTCCTTAACCCTAGCACTCAGTCTTTTTCATAGTACGATACTACTGTATAGTGGTATGCAAATTACTTAGGAGAAGTAATGATCTTGACGTGGTTTCATTTTGTAACAACAATGGCCATTCGTGTGTACTTCTTGTGAGTATGTGTGCATACTTGAGACTTTTACAAATAAAACTGGATAGAGCTGTTTTCCCCATTTTTATTTAGTTTTCTGTCAGTAGACTGCTAAGTATCACACCTGACATGTTTTTCATAACTCTGTTTGTTGTGTTTTCAATTCTGTGGTTTTTTTAAGAATGGATATTACTCCAAGGAAATATGCAAAGGTTATAGTCCTTAAAGTAGACCCTTCAATGACTTCTAGAGATATGAATAGGTCTGGGGAAGTCAAACATTTCAAGGATCATTGTTAAAGATTGTATTTTTATACAGAATTTATTGTTGATAGATGCATATGTTGTCAAGTAAAGAATTTTCCTGATGGTCCAAGGCCCACGTGTGTAGTAGTTTACTTTATATTCAATAAGCATGCTCCTTACTGAGCTAAAAAGTACCCTACAGACTATATTCTGATAATCTTCAATATATAATCCTCTTTCAAAGCTAGACTACAGTTATTGTGTGGTTCAGCTTTGTTTGTATTCTAAGGCCAAGACCAAAAGATCACAAGATTCTTGATGAAACAATATATTTCAGTATATAGCAGACTCAGCAGTTGGTGGAAGTTGTGCATTCCTTCTTAGTACAGCAGGCTCATTAATAGGAGGTGAGGTAGTGTATTGATTAAGAATGGATACTGATGCAAGAAAATCCAGGAAATATGATAGAGAGCATTTGGGTAAAGATCAATGAAAAGCAGAATAAAAGCAGTTTCTTTTTCCCCATTAGAATAAAAAAATGCTACAGATCACCCGAAGAGAAAGAAGAATTAGATAAGGTTTTTGGGAAAGAGATCACAGGCCTCCTAGTGATGGGAGATTTCAATAAGCTAAGCATCTGTTGTAACTCCCTCCCTGCCAAAAAGCAGAGCAACTCAGAGATTATTGACTTGTCTTAATGATAACTTAATCCTTCAAAATAAAGAGGAATAAACAAGGAGGTGTTATGTACTGGGTTTGATTCTAACAGAGATGAACTTCTTTTTGGGATAAAAATGATGGGAACCTTGGGAAGTCAGGACAGTAACAACTCTCTCCTAGAGCCTGTGGTAGAGAGTAAGATGAAATTCAAACATATTCTGACATATACTTGAGATTCAGGAAGGTAGATTTCAAAGGGTTCAGAGGAAGAGTAGGTAGGATCACATAAGACTAAAATTCTATAGGAGAAATCTGACCAGGAAGAATGGAAAACTCTCAAGAATGAAATTCTAAAGGAAAAAAAAATTAAACAACTCAGGAGAGGGGAAACAGGAGTTGCCTGAAGAGATTGATATGAATGCACAGACTTTTCACACCAAATTAGATCTTTTTTTTTAAAAAGTTAAAAATTGAAGAGAAAACCAAGCACATGTCAGAGGATGAATATGAATGTGATATAAAATAATAAAATATAAAAATGTTCTTAAAATTCATTTTAAGAATGCTAAAGCTTACAGTGAGCTTAGGACGAGAAGAAAAGCTAAGAAAATAAGAAAAATAAATGTTTTTTGTTTTGTTTTGTTTTTAGGTATGCCCTCTAACATACCTTCTAGAAAGAGAAAGAGAAAAGAAGAAAGAGAGAGAGAGAGAGAGAGAGAGAGAGAGAGAGAGAATCATAGAAGGCACAGAAAGGGACACTACTGGAGATAATAAGCCATTCAGTTCCTATTTCATTTCTGTTTTCTTTGGCAAGAATGACCTTCACACAGGAAGTTGCTGAATAAAAATGGCTGACCAGGCATTGTTACTCTAGAAAATATTATTATTATTTTATTATATTTATGTTATAGATATAAATATTGTTATTATCATATTAAGTTACCCTAGATCAATTCAAGCCATCTATCCAATTGGACTGCATCCTCAAATGTTGGAAGAATCGTTGGATGAGATTACTGAAGAAGGGCAAATGTTCTGATTTTCAAAAAGGGGAAGGAAGAGAACAGAGGACAAAATATAGACCAGTAAGGTTAATTTCAGTTTCAGGGGAAATTCTGGATAGAATCATTAAAGAGTTGGTTTGCAAATATCTAGAAAAGCAAGTAATGACTTACAAAGATATTCATCAGGAACAGGTCATGATAGATTACTTATTTCCTTCTTTGACAGGCTTACTAAACTAGTAAATAAGAGAAATGCTGTAGACAGTAGAAAAATATTTGATTAAGTATTTTATGCTAGGTTTGTAAAGAAAATGAAAAAAAATGTGGAATTATATAATATAATTTTGTGGGTGTAGAACTAGTGAGTAGTCATCAATATGTTTTTTGGGCGGGGGTGTTGGAAGGTCTCCAGGTGTCTTCATTTAGCTCTATTCTGTTCATGCTGTCATCAATGACTTGATTAAAGGAATAGATAGCACACTCATCAAAATTTTTAAGTGAAATTTTACTGACATCTTTTATTTTAATGTCATCTAAGTTGCCCCATCCCCTTTCCAGTTTCCCTGCTATCCCATATAATAAATAATATTTTTAAAGAAGAGGGAAAAGTCAGTAAAACTAATGAATTTATCAAAAAAATCCGAAAAAATATAAGCAATATTTCACCCAGTGGATCTCTTGTTTCTGCAAAAGTGTGCTTTTATTTATGAGTTTGTTGTGTGTCATGGGGCATCTTCTCATGCATCTTTTTTGGCTCTATGCTTGTTCTTTGTAATTTTGCATCATTTGCTTTTGATTATTTTGCGGCTACATTTTCCATTTTCATTGTTGCAGTCATTGTACACATTGCATTCTTGGTTTGAATTACTTAACTCTACATGAGTTCATGTACATCTTTCCATTCCTCATTGCATTCCTCATATTAGTCGTTTCTTAGAGCATAGTACTATTCCATTGCTTTTATGTACCATAACAATTCCACAATTGATAGTCATCAACTTTGTTTCGAGCTATTTGCTACCATAAAAATGTTGATATTAATTTTTTAGTGTTTATGGGTATGTTCTTCTTGATAATCTCCTTGGGTTTGAGGTTAAAGGGTATGGGCATTTTGTTTACTTTATTTAAATAATTCCAAATTGTCTTCCAAAATAGTATCAAATCACAGCTCCACCAACAATGCAAAAATGTGGCTATCTTTCTACAGCCCCTCAAAAATTGACCATTCCAATTTTCTGTCATCTTTACCAATTTGCTAAATGTCAGGTAAAACCTCAGGGTTGTATTGATTTGAAGTTCTCTTAAGACTAAGGGTGTGGAGAGTTCTTTCATGTTTGTTAATTGTTTGCAACTGTTATTTTGAGAACTGCACTTTCATGTCCCTTGACCACTTATTTTTGGGGAATGGCTTCTGGTGAGAAAGAGAGAGAGAAAAAGATATATAGAGAGAGAGACAGAGAGAGTTCTTATCCTTGATGTATTTGTTCTGTGAATTTCAATTTCATGTAATCAAAATTATCTATTCTATCTTTTGTAATTGCTTCTATCTCTTTTTTTGGTTAAGAATATATCTCCTAAAAAAATTACTGGGAGACAGAGCCAAGATGGCAGAGAAAAGGCAGCAACTCGCCTGAGCTTCCCCCAAATCCCTTTGAACACCTTTAAATAGTGCCATAACACAATTCCTGGAGGAGCAGAACCCACAAAAGAATGGGTGAAATATTTTTCTAACCAAAGACGACTTAGGAGGTCTGCAGGAAAGGTCTGTTGTACCTGGGTAAGAGTGGAGCACAGTACAGCACAGGCAAGCCAGCAAAGACCAGGACCCACAAAGGAGCTGGCCTTGGGAGCCAGTGAATCAGCAGTGGAAGCAGCTGCTTCCAGAGCTGTCAGTCCACAGATAGTGAAGGGGTCCAACAACTAGTCAGAAGGAGATTACAGGAGTCTCTTTGCTAGCACTGAGGGAGGACTTTGCCCATACTTGGATCTGGGCGGCAGTGCTGGGAGCAGTCCCAGGGCAAGAAGGAGCACTAGCACAGCAGATCTTGTAGCTGCAGTGGAGGGGGGACTCCTCTAACAGTTCCAGGGCAGAAAAGAGTGTTTCTAGTTGCTCACAGACCAGAGCACAGTCCAGCAGAGTAGGAAACACCTCTCCTTAAATCATACCACTTTGGAACAAAGGAAAACTTACAAATCCCTAGAAGTATCTCTGAAAACAGCTGCACAAAACCCCTTAAGCTTGGGACAGTGTGCCCTCCACCCTGGAAACAGATCCCTGCTTTAATAAAGTAATAGACTGGAAAATAAGCAAACAACAGAAAAAAAAATTCTGACCAGAGAAAGTATGGTAACAAGGAAGATCAAAACACTTACTGAGAAGAAGATAACAAAGTCAAAGTTCTTACATCCAAAGCCTCCAAGAAAAAAAGTATGAATTGATCTCACGCCATGGAAGAGCTCAAAAAGGATGTTAAAAATCAAGCAAGAGAGGTAGAGGAAAAATTGGGAAGAGTAATGAGAATGATGCAAGAAAATCACAAGAAATGACTCAAAAGCTTGATAAAGGAAACACAAAAAATACTGAAGAAAATAACACCTTAAAAACAGACTAAGCCAAATGGTAAAAGAGGTCCAAAAGCTCAATAAAGAAAATGATTCCTTAAAAATTAAAATTGAGCAAATGGAAGCTAATGGCTTTATGAGAAATCAAGAAACAGTAAAATGAAACCAAAAGAATGAAAAAAAAAAGAAGACAATGTGAAATATCTCATTGGAAAAGCAACTAACCTGGAAAATAGATTCAGGACAGATAACTTTAAAAAATGGACTACCTGAAAGCCATGATCAAAAAAATAAGAGCCTAAACATCATCTTTCAAGAAATTATCAAGGAAAACTGCCCTGATATTCTAGAACCAGAGGGTAAAGAGGAAGCTGAAAGAATTCATTCATCACCTCCTAAAAGAGATCCCAAAAACTCCAAGAAAAATTGTAGCCAAACTCCAGAATTAGCAGGTCTAGGAGAAAATGATGCAAGCAGTCAGAAAGAAACAATTCAAGTATTGTGGAGTCACAATCATGATAACACAGGATTTAGGAGCTTCTACATTGAAAGATCTGAGGGCTTGGAATATGATATTCTGGAGGGCAAAGAGCATAGAATTACAACCAAGAATCACCTACCTAGCAAAAATGAGTATAATCCTTCAGGGGAAAAATAGATATTCAATAAGATAGAGGACTTTCAAGCATTCTTAATGAAAAGACTAGAGCTGAATAGAAAATTTAATTTTCAAATATAAGACTCAAAAGAAGCATGAAAAAGTAAATAGAAAAGGGAAATCATAAGGGACTTAATAAGGTTAAACAGTTTACATTCCTGCTTAGGAAGATGATACTTGTAACTTATAAGAACTTTCTCATTATTAGGGCAGATAGAAGGGGACAGAGGGAACAGGTGTGAATTGAATATTAAGGGATGATATCTCAAAGAATAAAAATAAGGGGTGAGAGAGGAATGTGGGAGAAATGGAAAGGGAGAGGTAGAATGGAGTAAATAATCTGACATAAAAGAGACAAGAAAAAGATTTTTCAGTGGAGGGGAAGAGGGGGGCCATGAAGGGGAATGAGTGAATCTTACTCTCATAAGAATTGACTCAAAGAGGGAATAACATATACGCTAAATGGTATATAGAAAACTCTCTTAACCTAAAGAAAAGTAGGATGGGGAGGGGACAAGAGAAGGGTGGCAGTGGTGATAGAAAGGAGGACAGATTGGCAGAGGTGGTAGTCAGAAGCAAAACTTTTTTGAGGAGGGACAGGATGAAAGTAGAGATAGAATAGAATAAACATTAGGGGAAATAGGATGGAGAGAAATACAGTTAGCAATAAGAACTGTGAAAAAAATTTTGAAGCAAGTTTACCTGAGAAAGACTTCTTTTCTCAAACATATAGAGAACTAAGCCAAATTTATAAAAAAAAGAGCCATTCCCCAATTAATAAATGACCAAAAGATATAAACATTTTCTAGATGAAACAATTAAAGCTATCTATAGCCAAATGAAAAAATGCTCTAACTCACTATTGATTGGAAAAATGCAAATTTAAGCAATTCTGAGGTACCAACTCATTCCTTTAGATTGACTAATAGGATAGAGAAGGAAAATAACAAATGTTAGAGGGGATGTGGGAAAAATGAGACATTAATGTATTGTTGGTGGAGTTGTGAACTGATTCAACCATTCCGTAATTTGGAACTATTCCCAAAGGGAATAGATATAGAAAACTACATATGCACTTTGATCTAGCAATACCGCTACCACTACTAAGTCTGTATCCCAAAAGATATCAAAAAAGGAAGAGGACCTATATGCACAAAAATATTTATAGCAGCTCTTTTCTGGTGGCAAACACTTGGAAACTGAGGGGAAACCCACCAATTGGGGAATGGCTGAACAAATAGCAATATTTGGTTATGATAGAATATTATTATGCTATAAGAAATGGTGAGCAGGATGCTCTCAGAAAAACCTGGAAAAACTTATATGAGATGATGCAAAGTGAAATGTACTGTGCACCTAAGTAACAGCAATATTGTTAGATGATCAGCTGTGTATGACTTAGCTATTCTCAGCAATACAATGATCCAAGACAACTGAAGGACTTTTGATGAAAAATGCTATCCATCCTCAGAGAAAGGACTAATAGTGTCTGACTATGGATTGAAGCATACTTTTTTACTTTATTTTTCTTGAGTTTTTTTTTTTTTTGGTCTATGTTTTCTTTCACAACATGACTAATATTGGAAATATTTTGCATGGATATACTTGTATAACCAATATCGAATTGCTTGCTTTCTCAATGTGGGGGTGGTGAGGAGGGAGGAAGGGAGAGAATTTGGAACTCAAAGTTTCAAAAATGAATGTTAAAAATTGTTTTTACATGTAACTGGGGAAAATACAATACTAAATTTTTTTTAAAAAAAGCATACATCTTCTACCAATAGTTATTAAAGATCTGTTATCTCTTTTTCTTCTTTTTTTTTTTAAACAGTATGACTTTTAATGTTCAGTTCAGGTACCCATTTTGAATTTAACAGTGCATTATGGAATATAGTATAAGATATTTGTCTAAGACTAATTTCTGCCAGACTTCCATTGTCATTGAGGTGCTACGGCTTCTAGGAGCCTCTGCTGACTGCTGCTTGTGAAACTGGGACCAGGTCTGCTACCCACTTCCCCTAACACTGACATCTGTTCATTCTCCGTAGGCCACTGTTACTGCAACATATCTCTGCCTCCTGCATCATGACCACAGCCAGTGAGGCCCATGTTTCTGTCCACTTCCCGCTCTGCTAGCATAATTTTCTGCCTCAAAATCTTACTATTCTGGAGGAGAGAGGCAGGACAACTGCCACTATATTGGGAGAGGATGTTGGAGTTGTGAGTGCTATTGAATTATCACTACTGATTGAATAACACCTCCATGTTTGGACAAATATTTCCCTCCTATTTTAGGGCGTTACCTGCTTGCCCCCATGCCTGACTATACACTTCTATACATAATGTCGCTGCAAGTCTGTGTGCCCACTGCCCTTTTATGCTCAGCTGGTGTGCTGGTGGGGCTGTGGCGGCTAGAGTTGGCCAGTCACTTACCTCCTATCGAGAGCTGGATATTATCAGCTCCTGATTGGTCTAATGGAATCAGGAACTGCCATAAAGGATAGTTCAGACAACTCTAACTATTCTAGCCAATAATGTGATGTTTGGGGCTCCTGTTCTTGTCAATGACCATGTTCTTCACTGCTGGAAATTCTTCCTGCTGCTGGCCAATATTCCACTGAGGGAACTGGGAATGCTAACACCTCAGATTCACAAGGCTTCCAACAAGACAAGTAATGGCCACCTCTAGATCACCCTCCTATGCCCAAAGGAAGATGCCAAGAAAAACAAAAATGATAGAAAGCAGGATCAGGACATATTCTATCTGTTGTGTCTAAGTAGACTCTGAGCTTCCATAAGGAAATTTCCTTTTGAGCTGAAAGAGATCATGCGTCATGTATCATTATAGCTCCTGAAACACATAGCACTGAGATTTTCACATGTTGTACAGGTAGGTTTAGGGACCGTACCTGTTGTCCTCCAGTTGAGATCAATAATTTCACAGCAGCTTATAGCCTTGGAAAGCTAATCACAGCACAGTGACATGGCACTACTGTGAACCTGAGGTAAAGGTGGCACCTGGTCTTTATTGTCTACAAGACCAGCTCTCTATCCAGTATGCCATACAGTGCATAATATGCAATATACCTATATCTATAACTATCTATTGATCTAGATTAATAGATATAGACATATATATGTATAATCTATATATGTCTATATCTATTGGATTTTCACTAAATACTCTATTGTGCCAATTTAACAAAATTTTGTCATGATCTTTGAGAGTTAGAAACAGGACAAAAACAAATAGGAGAAAATTCAAAATTTCTTTATTGTCATCTATATTTAGATGTCATATTCTTGAGATGCAATTATTTTATAATGTGTCTGTGTGTGTATGTGTATAAGACAGAGAGAGAGAAAGAGAGAGACAGAGACAGAGAAATAGATATACTGAAAACATGTGTGTATACACATACATGTATATATGTATACACACATATATAGTGAGTAATCACTTCTTCAATTTCATAAAAAAGAAAAAAAAAACTTCCAGTACAATATGCCCATTTATTTCAAAATCTCAAGCCAAGTGCCCTTTTCTAGTTAAAAATGAGTCAAGTATTTTAATGGATAAAAACATTTCAAGGAGTTATGAACATTACACTAACAAAATTCCTGAAAGAACAGTTTGTATTCCCAAAATTACCATCCACAAACATTTACTGAGCGCCCACAGGGTTCAAGGATCAACATATAATTAAGAATGTAATATTTTGTAAGTCCTTTATTTTTGTAGAGTCCTCTCAGCACTTAGAATCATAATTCCAAGATATGTGAATATACTTCACAATGTTCTGTCATTTAATCAGATTTTCATCCCTCTCATGTAGCTGTAAGCCACAAAGCATGTTTCTGAATTTATTGGTTAGGTTATTAATCCTATGGCTGCAAAGCATGTAAGTTCAGGTACATCAATTACTGGACACAAACTGAGGATAGATTAGAAAATATTGGCTTAAATGCAGTGACTAAAGGCATGATATTAACAATAGCCAATTGTTACCACACTATATGGATATAGGAAACTGTATAGGGAAAGTAATAGAATCATATGCAAATCTTTTCCTGATTTTAACTTCTGAATTTTACAGTATGTTAAACTGCCATCACCCAGTTTTCATTTATTAGTGTGTAGGGGAGCGGGGATGAAGGGAGAATCTCTTCCTTAAAGTTCTTCCACTACTTATTTTATTTATTTGAAATTGCTTGTCTTTGTTTAAGTCTCTTAATTACCCTTTTCTCCTCCCAGTGTTATCTAAAATTCACTTCTATGATGTGCTTTCTGCCCCAATATACATAGCAGCATAAGGAGACTATTAAGACAGATCAATCCATTGATCATATTCAGTCATTTCTCCTGAGAGGGAAATGATGCAGCATAATGAGTACTATATCTGGAGTCCAAGGCCCTGGGATAAATTCCTGTCACTGATAATACCTAGGTAAATTGGGCAAATCACTTAATAACTCTGGGCCTCAGTTTCTCAACCTATAAAATGAGAGTTTTGGGCTGGGTAGCTCTGAGGTCCCCTACATATATATGATCTCTGAATCAAAGGGCCTTAGTTCAAATCCTGCCTCTGATTTTTATTACCTTTGTGACCTTGAACAAACCAATTAGCCACTAAAATTATTTGTCCTCATATAAAAATGAGAAAGTTTTGTTAGTTGGCCTCTAAGGTTGCTTTGATTGGGGAGTATGAACTTTAACTGGACCCTCTTTGAACGTCTTCCTTTTCAGCTTGTATCACTTTATAGGATAACCCACTCTAAAAGGTTTTTACTTGCTGGGCAAAGCAGTACTTTCTTCCCTGCTGTGATGAATTTACAGAAGTTTTCCTAAGCACCTATGTGTCACAATAAAGTTACCATATTGGTAGAATTTTTGGTCATGCTACTTTCCCCAAATCTAACATGTTTTAAAATCTGAGGATCACCTTAAATTAATGTTATTTTAAGGAGCACTCTCTCTCTCTCTCTCTCTCTCTCTCCCTCTCTCTCCCTCTCTCTCTCCCTCTTCCTCTCCCTCTCCCTCAGGTTAGAGCAAAGACCAAAGTTCAGGGATTCACAGGAAGCTGATACTTGAGAAGCTACTACAGACATGAGCTTTATTATTATTCAGCACCCCAAGCAGACGAAAGCATACATACACACACATACACACACACACACACACACACACACACACACACACACACACACTCACATTATGGTATTACAAATAGAGGTTCTACCTCATATTTGTAATTCTACCTCAAAGAAACTCATCCAACTCCCAGGGAAGGAATATGTATATGGTGGCAAAGACCTTGGTGGGAGTATATGCTCAGATCAGAGGACTGAGAAGAATGGTTTTATGTCTTAAAGGGAGGCTTGGTCAAGAACAAATACTGCAAAATCTGGGGAGGGACATTCCAAATCAGACCCAGGTGTGGCCGGGAAAGTCCTGGGGTCACATTGATACCAGACTTGTATGGGGGTAGAAGAAAGTTTCCTTAATCAGGATCAGAAATTGGGTAAGGGTTTGAGTTGGCTATTTGAGACTAGGGATAGGAGTGGCTCACTGCTACTGCAGCTATCCAGGAGTCTTATCCAATAAAAAACTGTGATCATAACAATGCTTGACACAGGGTCATAATGAGTCAAGACAGTAGAACAGTACAAATTATTTGTCATTACTTATGTTTTATGGACATTTGGACCACTTAGCCTAAGAGACTCCATATTGGAGTCCTATCACCATTGATACAATACAATATGTATTGCATGCACGTAAGCAAATGTGTGCATGTTTGCATTTTTTTTCTTTTCAAAGAAATCTCATGTTAGAAGTGTGGACTTTTTTGGATCAACTTCTATGGGAATGTGATACAATAGCAAATTGGTAAGTAACATTTTCTATATATACAGAAAGGAGAAAACACTGAAGGAAAACAATAAGCATATAATTTATGAGTGTCAGGTGACTACCAAAATACTGAAGAACTCGTAAAATTTGGGCAAGTTGGTTTATGTTTTTGAATCCAACTCTAATGCCAATCAAGAAAATTTGCAAGTTCAGGGGTATTTATTACTTTTTACTAGTAAATCATTCAAATTTATCAATATAAATCCTGTGCTTGATAATGAATTTTGGGTAGGGAAAGATAATGAGAATTATTTCAAGGATTTGTAAACAACTCTGGTCCTTTGGAGTCCACAGGTGCCTAACTTATTCAAAGCAAATAGTTTATTCACTGTAAGCCTCTGATTAATATTTCATAGATTTTTATAACAGATATGTTAAGCCCAAAAGGAAAAATGTAGGTTGTAGAGTGAAAACAAGGGGTAAACTGCATGGTTCACTGGTAACCACATATTGTCAAGAGAATACAAGGAATCCCTACGCATGTTGCGACAAGGCCTTGTGAGGAATCTATGGCTGTATATGGACAAGAATGCACAAAATGAGCAAGCATGGGTGAGTTACAATCAGTATGTTGGAGGATATACACATATTGATAAAATCATAGTTCCACTGGAATCTCTGGGAAATTCACATGGTAGGTTCATTGACTTACAAATTCCTTTATTTCACTTTGTACACATTTAAGGATTGGACTAGTTATCCAATGGCCCAAGTTTAAATTCTGAGCCCTTTCAGAAACAGCATTCACATTTTTTCTTTAATTGCAGAATAAATATTTACAACAAACAAGAGATTCTTTCTTTCGTGGACCTCCTAATGATGCCAGAACTTCAGAGGTCAATTATTACTTCCTATCTTTTTAATATACACTGCAAATTTTTTTTCATGTTATATTTCTTTGAGGTAAGTTATATTGTTTCTGTAGCTTAATAAATAAGGAAATTCTGACTCATGACAATAGGCTTATTGAATATAAATCTGGAAGATACTTTTATAGATCACCTAATCCAAGGATTCCTAACCTGGAATCTATGAACTTTAAAAATATTTTTATAACTCTTTTTGATATAGTTTCTTTTGTAATCCTATATATTCCATTTTATGAATTTAAAAACACTATTCTGAAGAGAGAACCATAGGTCCTTAATCAGAGTGCCAAAAAAGGTCCATGATGCAAAATGTTAAGAATTCCTGATCTAGTCTAACCAGTAAAATAACTTTCCTAAGGTCATACACTTATAAATAATGGAAGTACAATTTGAACTCACTCCAAATTTATGTTCTCTCCTCTAGGCCATTCTGCCTCTTTCAATTAAAAACAAAACTCATCTTTACAAAAAATATTTTATAATACTTTATAGACTTTCCTGTGCAGTAAGATGTGATGGAAAAATATGTAGGAATTTAAGGCCATTTTCCTTTTCATTTTTTCTTTGTATTTAAAGTTGCTGCTCTTTCTTTGAATGTCCTTGATATAAATAATAGAGAAATGGCTACATCTCTTAACAGAGAAAAAGCACATTCTGTTGGTTTAGGCACACAGGATCAATGGTCAAAATGATTTATCATATATTTAGTTGACAATACATTTGGCTGAATGGTTCTCATTGTTGAAAATCTCAAAAAATCAAGACTGGGTATATTCACGAGCAGCTAATGAGGGACATTAAGTGCCTATTGTGTGGCTAGCATGAACAGTGTAGGAGTCTCCTTTAATGTTTAGTTCTTGGTTCTACAGGCTATGGGTACAAAAGGGCTGAGGTTGTAGGGAAGAAAATCGCAGTCTAACATGATAAACCATTCTAATCTATTCTCAAAGATACAGATCGAATTATCCTAGGAAAAATTAATTTCCAATTAGCAAGGGTGGAATGGTTTAACATAGGAAATCTTTGAAATTATAGTGGGAATTTTTTAGAGTGGTATTTTTGGTGAAGGGGTAAAGGTATTAAATCTAAATCTCATAACAAGACAAAGTCATAAGTATCATTCCTCCCCATTTCAGGAATGCACCTCTCTCTCCACACATCTTAGAGGCAAATATATACTCAGGACAAGTATCTTTAAACACCCTTAAATCAACCGTTCAGGACAAATTCAGGTGAGGAATGAGAGAGATCCTGGTAAAGAGAAAGATCACAGCTCGGGGTGGTGTTTGGGGAGTAAGGCTCAGAATGACTCAAAAGAACTCGTGTGGAGTGTATTCTATGAAAAAAGCTGCTATCTAGTTTCTTCCTTTTCTTCCTGTTTTAATTATTCTTTTTTTTTTGTCAGCTGGGGTTAAATGACTTGCCCAGGGTCACACAGCTAGTAAGTGTCAAGTAATTGATCTGAGGCTGGATTTGAATTCAGGTCCTCCTGCCTTCAGGGCTGGTGCTCTATCCACTGCATGACCTAGCTGCCCCCTCCCCCCGTTTTAATTATTCTTAAAACGTTCAGTTGTTTCTATGTTGCTGAAATATGACACGTTCTGTCAATGCCTCTAAAATTTTGAGATCTTGAGGTAAATCCCTACTTGCCTGGACTTAGTCTCAAATCCCAAACAGAGTATATTTGACAACATTTTGGTTACAGGCTAGATAAGGAGTGAGGTGAGGGACATTCATGTGCAAAAGATCTATGGGATGGGTTCAAGTGTGTTTTAAGCCCTGCTTGAAAAGCTTTTTGAGTCTATGTTACCCTGACACGCCGAAATACTCACAGGAATGAAGTGGTGAAGATTCCATTTAAAGAAAACAAATAGAATACTAGTGGATTGGTGGAAAATTTTAGGGGCAGAGGTGATGACTACTCCCTTGTTTCCAATCAAGCACATTGTTAAAATTGTCACTGAACTTCCTCACATCTGTTTTTCTTATCCTGTCACTTGGGCCACCTGCTAAAATGTAATTGGCTGCCTGAGTAAGGGAAAATTCATTCATACTCACTAATTCAAAACTTGCATCAAAGGGATGGCATAAGCATGAAGTTCCAACTACAGATGGGTAGTGGTGTTTAATATGAATAATCCAAAATCACAATCACTTGATAACTCTTCGAATATTGGTTCCGTTACTTTAAGACAGCATGGGAAAAAAAACCATCAACACGTTATGCCCCCTTCCTGATTGCAAACCTCAGATGCACACACTTACCAAGAGCAGTGCATTGCAATGAGCCTCACCACTAACATAACTATCAAAAAGAAGGAATGCTTTTTTAAAATTCCTTCAAAAAATAGCTATAGTTTTTGCTACCTATTGCCTTGTGAATTACTTCTTCTTTCTCAGTAATCTTGGAATGAGCCATGGGAGATTTAAGGAATTAAAGTCTCATTTTGTATATCATGAAGAAATAAAGGAAAACTGATATTTAATGAGGATCATTGACTTGAACAAATGGATTTAGCAAAAAAAAAATAAACAAACCTGTACTTTTAGAAAATATTCTAAATCCATTGCACCTTAAATTGGATAGAGATAAGGGACAAAGGAAAGGTACACAAATTAATTTTCTAACAACCTGGACCTTAAATTATTTAGCTTTGAGAAATAATTTATTTATTTAATTTGTACCTAAGAACTTTTTTTTCAATTTATAGTGATTATTTGTTTATTTTTGCTCAAAGTTCCGAATGCATATGAGAAAGGCCCTTCAGAACACTAGACAAACCCTTTGTCATACACTTGTAGAAAATTATGGACGAGAGTGGCCTAGAGTGGGTAGATCTGTATTATTAGAAGGAATGACTGAATCCATGAGATCCCAGCCCCATTCAAGTTTTGGAATTCATTTTAGTCATCTCTTCTCTATATATTTTGGGGCCATTTTTACCTTAAAGACTTCATGTGACTTTTAATATGAGGGAAGGATTTACCAGGTTTGTCAGGTTTTTTTTTTCTTTCTAGCAAGAGATTGATGATTTTATTTTGTAAGTGCTAAATTCAACAAGAAAATTAAATTATGACTGAAGTCACAATACTTTTTTTTAGGACCATGTTTGATGAGGTGTGATTTCCTTAGAAATACTTGATAATATTCTTTGATTTGTCTTGATTGACACTGGCAAACTCATGCTATTGCTTCAACACCTGGATGAACTATGACCTCATCAATATGGATAATACTTTCCCCCAGTAGAGAATGAAATTCATCTGCACTTTCTCGACATGTACAGTTCTTACACATAATCCTCCAAAGAAGATCTACTCAAAATTCTAGAGTACTTCTTTTGTGTCCCAAAATTATAGCTGAAGGTGAGTTGTTCATCTGTTCTCCCTTCCTCTTGCTAGATGATTGACCTACTTTTCTATTTCATTTGTTTCCTTTTTACACTGATTATTGTGTCCAAGTCACAGTTTGTTATATAATGTGGTCTATTTATGACCCCATTTTTATTGCCCTTTAAATCACTACAATTTTGTTTCTTTAGAGATTGTGATATGCAATGATTGAAATGACATAGTATCACTTGAAAAAAAAAATCCATTCCGGGGGAAAAAAATGGTATTATCAAAACACAAAATATAATTTCTTAGGAAAAAACCAAATAACTGTATACTCTATCTTTTATTTAATCCTGTATGCAGTTTATTTTGCACGTGCACACTGTAACCAAGACACCTGTACTGATGGGTTAGCTCAGTAGTTAGCAACATTGCACATTAGCATCTGGACTATAAACATTATTCATTCACTGGGTGTATGTGTGTGTGTGTGTGTGTGTGTGTGTGTGTGTGTGTGTGTGTGTGTTACTTGTTAGGTTAGTTCAGAGTAGTTGATAAATGACATAAATAAGCTGGAAAATGTCCATAGGATGAAAACCCAAATGATCAAGGACCTCTAGTTCATATTATACAAAGATAAGTTGAAGGAAGTGTTCGTGTTTAGTCACAATTAGTAGCCACTTCTTTTTACTTTTGTAACTTTGAATTCTTGTATCCATATTATTCTCATTCTCATTAAGAATTACAAATTAATTTATTTTTCTGAGCTTTTCCTTTCTAATTATCTGTTTTTGTTCTAATCTTGATCTATATTTAAAAAAAATTTTGCAAAGATCTTAGGTAGTTGTTTCATCAATGATGCCAATTGAAGTTTTTAGAAGGGAAAGTTAACTTGTAAAATGAAGGTTAAGAAGAATGTGTCTCAGAATGAGATTTTATTTCTGTATTATAAGTTAAAATTAAGGAATAATAAGCCAGTGATAGAATATACACAATGAGGACTGGTAAAAAGCAAAGATACCTTTCTTTTTAAAGTAATGTAACTATAATCAATATTTATTCAAAGTGAATAGAAAGGAAAATTTAAAAAAAATCTAAGCACTTTTACAAGCTAGATAATATAGGGAACATTAACTGAGACATGAAAAGAATAGAAGTAGAGATAAACAGAATCATAGGAGATAAAACCCAAGCAAAAAGCTGCCACTAAAACTCATACCTCAGATAGCTATATATAAGTGTATAAAATATGTATGACAAGGAAGGTAAACTAGACATCCCAATGCAATGGAGCAAATTTAGCTTAAAAATATCATGGAGACTTGGTGAACACATGATTGGAATAAAGCTCTGGAATAAAATAACTTATTCAAAAGTAACATGATACTTGAAAGAAGGAGGGTAGGAATAGAATTGCATATGCAAATGAGAGAACATCTAGAAATTGGACACGTGATGGTGAGTACTTGAGTGGTTATTAGCGATGGGACATACTATGACAACCTGGGAGGTCCAGAAACGTCTTAATAAAAATGAGGAACAAGTATAGGTGAAAGTGTTGGAAATTTCAATTATCTGGATAGCTACTAGAACTCTCTCTTGGCCCAAAGCAGAACAAAATATACTTTTCTAAAGATTGAGGAAAGTCCAAAGGAAATTCTTGACCTGATCCTCACCATAAAGCATGACTGTTTACTAAAGAATATCTTAAGAACCTTGGGTGTAAGTTACCGTTTCATGTTAGAATTTGTTACAGAAGTATAAAAAGTCATACTCCTTATATATGGGAATAGTAAATTTCAGAGGTTTAGGAGAAACAAGAATTCCATGGCCAAATTTTTTTCAGGAATGTTAGTACAAGAGGTGAGTTCTGAAGAATGTTACTCTGAAAATAAAAAGGGAAACAACTCTAAGAAAAAGGGGAGGAGTAGAAATGCAAGGACCTTATTAGATAACAGTTTTTTAAAAGACATGTACAGAAGATGAAAGAAATGGAATATAATGGAGAATGAATACAAAACTGTGGCATCCTGGAAGACTGTTAAAGCACTAGTTCTCCAAAGGAGGTAAAATCTTTCATAGAAGATAGAGATGAGAATATTATAGTAATTGAAATGCAAAATAGAATATATAGAGAATATTTTGCTTCCCTCAAGGAATTAAAGTCATCCCAACATACTGAAAGAACTATCTATGTATGTATATGTGTGTGTGTATATATATGTATATGTGTATATATACACATACAACACACAGACATATATATGCATATAAATATATACATATATATTTATATATATGTATGTTCCAGGAATGTATTAATAAAAAAGTTGTTAATGGACATCTAGAAAAGGAAGGCTTATTCACAAAGAGCTGGTATGGTTTCACCAAGAACAAGTCATAGCAGATCAACCTCATTTCCTATTTTTGATAATGTTATTAAAATGGTATATCAGAAGAATATCATAATCTACCTAGATTTAACAAAGTATCAATGTGATTTCTCTTGCTATTCTTATGGTCAAGATAGAGAATTGCCTGATTAATGCAATTGTTTGTTCTTTGGCAAATAGATCACTTAAACTTATTGGGACACAGTTTCCTGATCTACAAAATGAGAAGGTTTGACTAAATGATCTTTATAATTGCTTATAGCTAGAAATGTATCACCTTATAATTCTTTTGTTTTTGTGTGGCCCAGTCAATAACTTGTAAAGTTAAGTGGATTTAAATAAGGTTGAATAACTGGTGATTCATGAATAGTCATTAATGGTTTGATTACAACTCCAAATGATATCTTAGTAGACTTTTAAAAAAATGGATCTATAGTTGAGTCAAAAAATATAGAGTAACATCAGTAACCAGGATTTCTTACACATAGTGTTTCACCACTGCAAAGGGAGGGATGACTATGGTTGTTGCTGCTTTTCATATTGTGGTTTGGTAGACTTCAAACTCAATATAACTCAACAGTGAAACATGGCTCTCCAAAAAGCTGAAGCAATTTTAGGTTACATCAGTATTCATCAATAAGCATTTAAGCACCTCCCAATGTGCCAAACATTGTGCTAGTCTCAGGATATAAATATAAGAAATGAAATAATCCCCGCTCTAAAGGGGCTTGCATTCTAACACAGGTGGCAACAGGTACACATATAAATGTATCAAAATATAATATATACACATACAGATAGATATAGCCTGGGCAAGACATAAACACCCATTATCACCCTCTAAGCTTAATTACTCACTCTAAACTGCTGTTATACTGATAAGTGTGAGGGATCCTATTGATACCTACTATCATTAGAGACAGTGTTTTTTTTTTCTTTTTTACCTCTTTTTTATTAATAAATTTATTTATTTTTAGTTTTCAACATTTACTTCCACAAGATTTTGAGTTCCAAATTTTGACCCCATCTTGCCCCTTCCCCCACCCCAAGATGGCATGCATTCTGAATACCTCTTCCCCAAGTCTGCCTTCCCTTCTATCTCTCCCTCCTTCTCTTAACCCCTTCCCCTTCTATTTTCCTGTAGGGCAGGATAGATTTTTGTACACCATTTCCTGTCTTTCTTATTTCTCAGTTGCATGTGAAAACATTTTTTTAAACATGTGTTTTTAAAACTTTGGGTTCCAAATTTTCTCCCTTTCTCCCTCCCCACCCACCCACATTGAAAAGGCAAGCAACTCAGTATAGGATATACATGTGCAGTCATGCAAAACACTTCCATAGTAGACATGGTGTTAAAAACTAACTCTATTTCCCTTAATATTATCCTGCCCCCCCCATTTATTCTATTCTTTCTTTTGACCCTGTCCCTCCTCAGAGGTGTTTGCTTCTGATTAAGCCCTTTCCCAATCTGCCCTTTCTCTATCATTCCCCTGCTTTCTTGTCCCTTTCTCCCCCTATTTTCCTGTAGGGTAAGACAGATTTCCACACCCAATTGAGTGTGTATGTTATTCCCTCCTTAAGTCAAATCCTATGAGAATAAGATTCACTCATTCCCTCTCACCTTCCCCATTTCCCCTCCACTGTAAGACTGTAAGAGCCTTTTGTTTTCTGTTATTTTTTTGTGAGATAATTTATCCCATTCTACCTCTCCCTTTCTCCTTCTCCTAGTATAATCCTCTCTCATCCCTTAATTTTATTCTCCAGATATGACCCTTTCATCTTCAACTCACCCTGTGCCCTCTATCTATCTACATATATATATATAACATATATATATATATACATACATATAATTTTTTCCCTCCAACTACCCTAATATTGACAAAGGTCTCATGAATTTCAAATATCATCTTTCCATGCAGGAATGTAAACAGTTCAACCTTAATAAGTCTCATGATTTCTCTTTCCTGTTTACCTCTTCATGTTCCACTTGAGTCTTGTATTTGAAAGTCAAATTTTCTATTCAGCTCTGGTCTTTTCATCAAGAATGCTTGAAAGTCCTCTATTTCACTGAATGACCATTTTTTCCCCTGAAGGATTATATTCAGTTTTGCTGGATAGGTGAGTCTTGGCTGTAATCCTATCTCCTTTGCCCTCTGGAATATTGCCTTCCATGCCCTGCGGTCCCTCAATGTAGAAGCTTCTAAATCCTGTGTTATCCTGATTGTGTTTCCACAATACTTGAATTGTTTCTTTCTGGCTGCTTGCAATATTTTCTCCTTGACCTGAGAGCTCTGGAATTTGACTACAATATTTCTAGGAGTTTTCTTTTGTGGATCTCTTTCAGAAGGAGATCGGTGGATTCTTTCCATTTCTATTTTATTCTCTGGTTCTAAAATATCACTGCAGTTTTCCTTGATAATTTCTTGAAAGATGATGTCTAGGCTCTTTTTTTGCTCATGGCTTTCAGATAATCCAATAATTTTAAAATTCTCTCTCCTGGATCTATTTTCCAGGTCAGTTGTTTTTCTAATGAGATATTTCACATTATTTTTTAATTTTTCATTCTTTTGGATTTGTTTTACAGTGTCTTGATTTCTCATAAAGTCGCTAGCTTTCAATTGCTCTTTTCTCATTTTTAAGGAAGTATTTTCTTCAGCAATTTTTTGGATTTCCTTTTCCATTTAGCCAATTTTGCTTTGTAAGATATTTTTCTCCTCATTGGCTTTTTGGATCTCTTTCGCCATTTGGGTTGGGCTATTTTTTAAGGTATTATTTTCTTCAGGATTTTTTTGGGTCTCTTTTAGCAAGCTATTGACTTATTTTTCATGATTTTCTTGCATTTCTCCTATTTCTCTTCCCAGTTTTTCCTCTACTTCTCTTACTTGCTTCTCAAAATCCCTTTTGAGCTCTTCCAAGGCCTGGGACTGATTCATGTTTTTCTTAGAAGCTTTGGATATAGGAGCTTAACTTTGTTGTCTTCTTCTGGTTGTATGTTTTGATCTTCTTTGTCACCAAAGTAAGATAATATAATCTGACTTTTTTTGTGTTGCTTACTCATGATCCCAGCCAATTACTTGAGTTTTAAACTCTTTGTTAAGGTAAGAGTCTGCTTCCAATGTGGAGAATGCACTGTCCCAAACTTTGGGAGTTTGTATAGCTATTTTCAGAGATACTTCTAGGGTCCTGAAAATTTTCAGTTCTTCCAAGGTGGTATGTTAAGGGGCAAGGTGTTTTCTCTCCACTGCCACTACAGGCTCCACCACCCCAGTGCTCCTCCTTGCCCCAGGACCACCCCTCAGAACTGTGAACCAGATCCAAGCATGGGCAAAGCAAGAGATTCCTGCCTCAGCACTGGCAAAGAGATCCCTGCAATACCCCTCTGATCAGCCACTCAATTCCCTCTCATTCTGTGGGCCAGAAGCTCAGGAGGCAGCCGTGGCCTGTGCTCAGGACTTGCAACTTAGACCTAGCTTCTTCTCTCACCACAGTCACAGACTTTTCCCACTGAGCTTCTAAGTAGTCTTTGGCATTCATGGGTTGAGAAGTCTGGAAACCACCACAGCTACCCACGATTCAGTCCTCTGAGGCCTGCTCCATGTTTACTGTGGCCTGCGGGCCCACGCCGAATTGTACTCATCTCCTGGCCCAGCGCAATAAACCTTTCTGATCAACCATCTACATTGTCTTGGGCTAGAAATTTCTTTCACTCTGTCTTTTTGTGGGTTCTACTGCTTTATAATTTGTTTAGAACCATTTTTTAACAGGTATTTGGAGGGGTTTGGGGGAGAGCTCAAGCAAGTCACTGCTTTCACTCTGCCATCTTGGTTCCACCCCTAGAGACAGTGTTTTTTAAATATTTGCATGACTATCATGTAAAGAATGATTATATTATTCTCAAAGGACTCAGAAGATGTGATTAAGAAGAAGTGGGTTGTAGAAAGCAAGATTTTGCCTTAATGTAAGGAAAAGCTTCTTACCCATTAACACTTCCAAAAGTAGGTCAGAGAACCTTTGCACAGAGAACTGCCCATTTTGCTTCAAGAGAAGGTTGGATAACCACTTGTGGATATTGGAGAGGGGAGCAAAACATGTGGTTTGAAGAAAATCGTATTAAAATATACAAAAATGTAGATCCTTACTAAAGTTATGTTTGTATATTACTACCAAGTGTAACTGAATTATTATAGTCAAAATCTATAGAGCGTAGATGGCTAAACTTATTTAATGAATGAGTGGTTTGAGCCATCTGCATTATCAATCCAGTTAATTCCTTGTAGAAATTCTAATTTTACCTCTCTGGGCTCCACAAATTAAATAAATAGCATCCTGGTCAACAGCACTGTTTCCTACACAGAATTTTTATAACCAAGAAGTATAGAATTCCACACTCTCAGACACTCCACATTTTTAAGAAGGACCCTGAGTGATGAATGAACTAATCATGTCCCTAAGGATGATTTTCATATTTATAAAAGTGGATCTGGATTGGTTATCAATCCCTAGTTACTTGAAGCTGATCATAAGGATGAGGGGAAAATGGAATTAAATTAGCTATGTTTCTTTGATAGAAATTAGCTAATGTGGATGAAATAACACAAGATAAAACTACTCAAGTTTAACATTTGGTTAGAAAGCGATAGAGATGAAAATCAACTCTACGTGGTCATCTCCAGGCCATGTGATCCCATATGTTCAGGGTATCGGAATATTTGCTGGTATACTTTAAACACAGCCTAAAAAATTCATCCCAAAGTCCTAAAAATAGAATTTGTGTTTATTTCTTTCAAAAATATAGGAAGAAATTCTAAGTGAAAATCACTTAAAGTTGCTTTACATTCAACCGGATTTTTGATTTCTCATGATTTATACTCTCCTAAATGTTTTTTCTACAGAATTTCTTAAAAGATGATACTTTAGAACAAACCATTACATATTAGAAAATAAGCTGCCTTGTCCTACAAAATGTCTGTTATATAGCAACACAAACTGTCTGGCTTCATGAGGCCACTGTTGAGATTATAGCATAGAGGAGCAGAAGAAAATAAAAGAAGATGTGAAATGAAATTTCAAGGAATATGTTTGGCATAAATTTCAATTCTCCATCTATAAATTTCACTAAGTAACTAGGTTGTGAAAATATTCTATTTTAAGAAGAACTATAATTTGTAAAAGTTATATCAAGTGCTGTGAAGGATGCAATGTAATGTAGTAGAAAGAGTATAAGATTTGGAGTTATGGGACCTGAAGTTCAACTCTGGCACTTACTACCTTGTTACCTGTCTGACTTTGGACAAGTCAATGTCCCTGGACCTCAGCTTTCTCATCTCTGAAATGAATGAATAGAAATAGAAGGCCTCTGAGGTCCTTCCAGCTCTAAATCTATGCTTTTATAATTTTTCAGCTCAGGATAGCACTGCCCTTCCCTTTCAATCCATTGTCCACTGACACTTATGCTCATGTGTAAAATTCCCAATCCCTATACTTTCCTCTGGCATTAAAAGTTCTTAATATTCCTTGCCCTAAAAGGCTTCTATTTTCTGTGATCTTTCAGTTCTTCTTCCCATCTGAGAGGGGGAGAAAGAGGGGAAAAAAACCCTACTTTTCCCCTCATTCCCTTTTGCTGATAAGGAGGCTTCTATATTAGAATGAATATAAGAGAGGTGATTTTTATGCCATTCAGAGGTTAATATCCAGACTGGGGGAGGTGACAGTTCTATAACATTCAGCTTCAATTCTAACAGATCTATAGTAACATGTTCAGGTCTAGCCATTGCATTTAAGGCATGAATTTGACTAACTGGAGTATATCCAAAGAGGGGGATCAGGGTGGTATGAGGATAATTCATTGAAGAAAATGCAGCAAACTTAGAAAAGAGAAAACTCAGGTGTTGGAAAGACATGATAACTGCCTTCAAGTATTTCAAGGTCTGTCAAGGAGAAAATGGTTTATATTTGTTCTATTTGACCCCAAATAACAGAAATATGTCCAAAGAGTGAAAGTTTCAGAGGCAGATTTAGGCTTGAAATAATGCAAAAACTTCCTAAAATATTTATTCAAAAATGGAATAGGCTGTTTTGGGAAATTATAGGTACCCCTTTATTTGAAACTTTCAAAATGGAGCCTGGATGACCATTTGTCCAAATGTTTCAGAGGGTCATTTCTTGGCAAAGACTGCCGATGATATTATGCCAATGATATTAAATGATATTAATATATTTTTAAAAAATTGATACTGGAACTCAGTGTGTATAGTGAATAGAGAGCTAGCCTCAGGAAGCACAGGCTGGGTTCAATTGCTACCATCTAACCACTGACACATACTGGCTTTGTGACCCTGAGAAAATCAGCAAATCACACTCTCAGTTACTTGGGCAACTCTCTAAGGTTACAAGTAGTGGAGAGGTTGACATTGTATATTAATAGAAAAAAGTTTCTTTACTGATATGTCCCTACACCAATGAAATCATAAGTTTGTACCAAAAAAAATAAGGATGCGTTCCCTGGGGATTTTATTGCTATTTTAAGAATGACTTCTTAGTGAAATCACCACTTCTTTTCCTATTTTTTCCCTCCCTTTATTTCTGCTAGTTCAATTCACACAACATGTAAGCTCAATACCATTATGCTCTGTGTGTGTATGTGTGTATATATTTGAATATGTATATACACACAAATACATGTGTGTATGTGTATATTATATATGTATATGCATGCATATATGTATGTATATATATATGTGTGTATGTGTGTGTGTATATATATATATATACACACACATATGTATGTATACACACATGTCTTGGAACAAATGGAGATCATGGCCTCAATCTATTGATTCAGCATTTCTTTCAGTCTCCCAAAGAGGTGGAAGAAGCTTTTTTTGAATGGAGTAATTCACAAATTAAGCAGAATTAAACTGATACAGAAACTAGAGAAGTGGTTTTGACTAGTGTAATTTAAATATTCTAAAACCCAGAGACTCTGTCTTAATCTGAATAGGTAAAGATCAATAAGATACATTCTCTGGATACCATTATGGTCTTGAACACGGTTGAAGATATAGTGATTTTTGGTAAAAATATCTATTTCTTGGGCATACTTGCTGAATTACAGAAGTGGAAGTCACCAGGATAGTTTACTCAATGGCTTCTCTATAAATGGACTGGTATCTTTGATTTAGATGTCCAAGTTTAGTGCTCTATTAACAAGTCTATTTAAAAGTACAGTGCTGTCATTGATTATTCTGAGTGTACTTTCTAATGTTTGCTACTTACAATGCTTCTGCACGGCTTAACATTAGCCTGGCTTCAAGTTCAATAGAATTTGATTGAATTGAGGTTTCAGGAAGCACTTCTGGTTGCAACTATAATAACTCATATTGTTACAGCCCTAGATTTAACAAAGCCTTTTCTTTGCAACAACAACAACAAATGATGAAGTCAATGAATGTATTATTTTCCCTAGTTAATATATGAGGAAACTGAGGTTTAGAGGGTTTGGATGGTTAGCCTATGGATGGTTACCCACATCACATATGGCATCATTGGATTTGGAGCCCAGCATACTTTTCCAACATCCCAGTGTGCATCTTCTTCAAGTGACGATAGTGTGACATAAAAATTTAAGAATTTAGAAATAATGGCCTCTCTCTAAGCTTGAAAAGGGGATTTAGTCTCTCCATATTTTTGTGGGCTTTTCTTCCAGCCAACTAAACTAAAGAAGTAATTTTTGGCATTTTAAAATCAGATAATTTCAGACCTGGAAGTAGCTTCAGAATTAAAATAGTGTAATTTCTTAACTATACAGAGGAAGAAAATGAGGACCAGAGAGATGAATGATTTGCCCCTAGAACACCCAATTTAATAATGATTAAAGGAAAATACTGGATTTGGAAACAGATGAATGAAATTCAGATCTGGTTCTGTCACTTAATGCATGTAGGGAGCAATTTCTTCACCTACAAAACTAGACAATTGTACTTGATAGCTCTAAGGTTCATTCCAACTCTAAATTTATGATATTGTGAACCTAGGTGCCACACCCTGGTAATCATTTTAGCAGATGGGCTAAACCAGGTTGAGGGTAACTAGAGGGGTCTCAAACCCATCAGTGAGTTAGGGGGGTGTCTACCCCAAATGTGTGAAGACTTGCCTTGGTGGAATGGGTAGATCAGAATAATTTGTCCCAATTGCTTTGAAGGTGGCTAAAGTAGGCACTATGGAGTACTTAGAGCTTGATTAGACATCAAAGCCATTGCGTCTTGAGCCATCACCAGTGATCTTGACTTTTGTTTTGCCTTTGGAATTTAATGACTCTGGAAAAGAGAGTGAGGCCAATGACTTTGTACAACTCTGCCTCACTTTAACCCAATATATACGTGATCAAAAGACATCATCCATATCATTTTACCATTTTTACCTACTTGAGTGCCAAATGTACATTTGCCCAAAAGGCTATTTTATAAAAAGCTCACACAAGGAGATCACACAAGAGGAACTCACATGGAGGTCAGAAGAAGTGATGCAAGAACACTCTTAAGGTCTCTCTGAACTTTGAAATCAATTATATGACATGGAAGACACTGGGAAAGGACTGCCCAGCATACCCACATCAGAGAAGGTGCTCTGTTCTATGAGCAAAGCAGAATAGCGGCAGCTCTAAAGAAATGTGAGATGTGCAAATTTAGAGACATCTCCACTCCAAATGTTCATAGGGAGTATTTGTGCCTGATATGTGGTAAAGCCTTTTAAACTTGTGTTTGTCTGAACAGCCATATTTGGACACACTGTACCTTGACATAGTGATGTCATTTTGGTTCTCTTTGAGAACAAAGGACGACCATCAACCAATCAATCATTTATCAAGCAACTATATATTTAATGTTGTGCTATACACTGAGGATGCAAAGAATGAAACAATTTATACTCAATAACTTCATGTTCATGTGTCAATGGATGCTGATATGTAATTTGAAATTAGTATCTTTTGGGGCAGCTAGGTGGCGCAGCGGATACAGCACCAGCTCTGAAGTCAGGAGGACCTGAGTTCAAATCTGACCTCAGACCAGACACTTGACACTTACTAGCTGTGTGACCCAGGGCAAGTCACTTAACCCCAATTGCCTAAAAAAAAATAGTATCTTTCTATTCTGATATAACTTCTTCATTCTGATATGTTTTCTATTAGGGTAAAATCTTCCTAATTTTATTTTCCTACTTTAAATTCCTACTTTGTAATTCTGCCTAATTATCTTGATAGAAATCTCCTTGTATTTTTGTACTAGACAGAATTCAGTTCTTGCATCTGTTGTTCCCTCTCTCGTTTGGAAGAATTATGTGATTACCTGTATATAATATTGACCTTATTATTTGATAGTTTGTTAGATAAACAAATACTATATAATCAATTTTGTTTTAAAAAAGAGTCTCACCACTAGCTTAGTACAGTATACCTAGCTCATATTCCAATTATAATCATGGGAATTACAATAGCATGACTCTCAAAATAAAAATAATGATGATTAAATATCTCATTTCTGAAATGTAGACTTAGCTGCTTTGCCTTGCCCTATACAGCTGAGGTAAAAAAAAATGATCAGTGGTTGGTACAAGTTCTTTATAGCTATTTCCATATCTAGTAGCTTATATAATTTAATTGCAGCACTATTTTCTCCCAGGCTTTCATATAACCCACTACATTCCAGAAACTCAATTCTTCTTAGGTACACATTTTTAGTTCATTAATGTAGACTTTTGAATCATAGAAACACGGATAGAAGAAATGATTTATGCTATAGTTCCACAAATGTTTCAGATTGCCTTCAGTTGGCAACATTCCTTATGGAATTTAGACAGCCATTACTTCATAATCCAGATTTTGTCACATCACTTCTTGGCTACCTATTGTCTACAGACTCAAGTCTAAATTCCTTAAGTTTCCAATTTTATTTTCTAACTCAAACTCGAGTATACATCATTTTCTGAACCTTATCTGATCCATTCTTGATTTTATTCTATTGGTCAGGCTGTTCCTTCCACTGTTCCTGTAATGCCCTTCCTCTCTATCTTTGACTTATGAAAACCTTGCCATCACTATGCAGTTCAAATCCTCCCTTTTCATTTAAGCTTTCCCTGATGTCTACCAGCCAGAAATACTCTTTCTGTCCTCAGTGTTTCCGTACCACTTTTGTCTGTATCTCTCCCATCACACTCATGACGTATTTCCTATCATATCTCTCAATATACATATCTTATCTCCAACTTTTTTTTGTTCTTTGTGTAGTTTGAACTGTGATTTCACTGTCATAAGAAATTCCTACCAATACCAATATATAATCATTCTGCAATTTGCAGTTTTGGAGAGTTGCCTTGGCCACTGAGAGGTTAAATGTTTTAACTTAAGGATACACAGCCATTAAGTATCTAGGATAGGACTTGAACCTAGGGCTTCTACACACCAAGACTAGCTCCCTATTGATTCCTCCATGGTACCTCTCTTTTTCTATCCTAACATTTTGCAAATTTTAAGACATTAACCTTTAGATCCTATACCACACCCAATCACAGTACCTTGGACAATGTACACCCATAGGATCAAAGGATTTGACAGAGATTTAGAGCCAGGAAAGAAATTTAGATTATTAAGTTCAACCTCCTCACTTTACAAATAGGGAATTGATGTATAAGGAGATTAGGTAACTGCCTAAAGTCACAGAGCTAGTAAATGTCAAAGACTGGATTCAAACTCAATTCATCCTGACTCCAAGTTCAGTGCTCTATAGACTTTAAATTTTCATTTGCTGAATTGTGACATCTTGTATTGTGCTGCACTGTTGTATCATCTTATACTAATTCTTTTTATTATAATATCACTTTCTGTTGTAAAGAATTGAATAATTTATGTCCATTGAACATTGACTTCAAGATATTTTCATCTAGTAGGGGGTGAAGTAGGCATTTACTGAACCCTACACAATATCTCAGTCCCTCAGTCTCATCTAATATCTGACAGATGTTGATTCAGTGGTCTTGGAGAAGAATGACAATTGTTTATGTCATATGAGTAGAAACAAACTATGAAATGTGTTTTCCTTAGTACCATGCTAATAGCATTGACATTAACTGACCACTAAGAATAGAGTCTGCTGACTCCTTAAACTTTTTACTACTCTAAAGATTAACTTGCAAAGAAACCAATAGATGATAAAGACTCAGCCTTTCTTGGAGCATGTTTTCAACCTTATTCCTTTCTCCAGTAAATCCACTCAGCTTTTGGTCCCTTCCTGGGTCTGAGCTACATTTATTTGTTCGTGAGTGTGTGAAAATTCACTTCAACTCCCTATAACTAGATGACCACATACCACATTTCTCATCCCATACAGTCATCTACCAGGACAAATGGGCCCATCAATGTGCATCTTCCTTCTCCCACATCCTTCACTTCCATTTCTACCTCTTACTCTTGTACTCTGAGAACAATCATCAGATCAATTCTACTACTGTCTCTGTAAGGGAAATGACAATAGATTACCCCAATCTAGAGCTCCACTCGTATTCCCCTTGGTTACTTAGACCAAAAGTCCTCTCCTTGGCCATCATCTGATTATATGTGCTGTATTATTAGAATGTCATCTTTTTGAGGATAGTAACAATCTTATGTTTTGTGGGGTTTTTTGTATTTTTTTTTAATTTGATTTGCCTGAAAGTATGAGAGTGCTTGCCAAGTAGCAGGAACTTAATAAATGTTTGTGGGATAGAATGGCATGACTGAAACAACTTCCTCAGCTTATTGGATTGTCATGTAAATGGAGTGTACAACAGATTGATTCACACAAATTGTATGATTGTAAGTATGTGGAACAATTTTGCTTCTGAGGTGCAGACACTATTTTGTGAATAATGTCACATCTTCTCTTAAAAGAGCTCCAATTATGAAAAACTAGGAGACTGGACAGTAAGTAGGTCAGTCCCTTATACTAAGAGATAAGCATAAAGATAAGTCTGACAGAGAATAAAGCTGTGCATTCTATTTTTTGCAGCAAGAGGTATGGGTATTTGGAGCTCATGTTTAAGGATGTTGAAATGACTGTCAAGATAGAGCTTTAATGCTAAAGGTTAAGGAGATATGGTTACAACTCCAACTGAAAGTGGGATTAATATAAGAAATATAGCTTTTATACCATTATAAGGTCAGGTTGTGACTGTGATAAATCAGGTCTTAGTGATCCATAGAAGTAGTAGAAAGAATATTCCTATGATGTCTTCATCCTTTTTCAGTCCATGGAATTCTGAATTTAGACCTTCGGACCTTCCACTAACAATTCCAAGGTAGGCTAAGGAGGTTGTTGTTGTTGTTGTTGTTGTTGCTGTTTTCCTTTTTGAAAGCATCTGTTGAGAACTATTTCTAATACCTATATACTTGTATGTGTTCCTACTTGCTTGGTAATTAACAAAATTGTTCTAGTAATTAGTAAAAAAAACTAATTGTTTTGATCTTTCCTGGATTTGACATTTTTCTCTGAAAGGCAGTCACAAATAATATGAAAGTTAAAGATACATTCACCAAAACAGCAGCAGCAGTAGCAATATAGTCACTAAGACATCCAAAATATTTAGTAGTTACTCCACTCGGCATATATTTTTTTCTTATTGAAAATGGAGAGAGACAAGACAATTTTTCCACTACATATTACATTGTCAATGTGTAGATTAGTTAACACACAAAATTTTGTCAATGTATTTCATGGATTGACACACATACATACACACTTCATTCCTCATTTTGGTCAGGCCAAATATTTATTAAGTACCCACTATGTGCTAGGCACTGTTATAAGCACTGTGAGTAAAAACAAAGGTCAAAAGTAGTCCCTGCTGTCAAGGACCTTACAGATTAATGTGTGAGACAACATAGAAGCAACTATGTTTAAATAAGCTACATACAGGATAAATTGGAGATCATCAAAAGCAGAAAGGCACTAACATAAAAGCTTATTGTAGAAAGTGTGATTTTTTTGGCTGAGACTTGAAGGAAGCCAGGAGGCAGAGATGAGGAGGGAGGCAATTCTAGGCAGTATAAGCATGAAAATATCCAGAGTTAGGTGATATAGTGTATGCGTGAAGAAGAACAAGGAGGCGGTATCACTGGATCTCTTAGTACATGGCCAGTGAGGAAAATATAAGAAGATTGTAAAGGTAGGAGGCAAAAAGGTTATGAATGTCTTTGAATGTCAAACAGCAAAATTTATATTAGATCCTAAGGGTAAGGAGGAGTCACCAAAGTTTATTTAATAATGAGATGACATGATCAGACCTGAGCTTTAGGAAGATCAATTTGACAGATAGGGGGAGGAGATAATAGAGTAGAGAGATTTGAGGCAGGGAAACCAACCAGCAGGCTATTTCAGTATTCCAGGCTTGAAATGATGAAGAACTGGACAAGTTTAGTAACAGTGTCAGATGAAAGAAGAGGGCATATATGACAAATGTATATTTGTATCTATATACATATATGTATATATGTACATGCATGTATACACATAATGTGTACACACATATATACATATATGCATGTATGTCTATATGTGTGTGTGTGTATTGATATCTATACACACAAAAAGATTTAGCAAGAGATTGGATATGGGGGTGAGACAGTGTAAGGAATTGAGGATGACATCTAGGCTCTAAGTCTGGGTCACTGGGATGAAACTGAATGTTGATGTTCTCTATAGTAATAAGAAAATTACAAATGGAAAAGTACTAGAAGGAAAGATTGTGAATTCAGTTTTGGAAATGTTGAGTTAAGATGTCTATGGGACATCAATTATGAATTGTCCAACGGGAAGTGGGATATGTGAGAATGGACATCAGGAAAGAGCTTGAGGATACATGAGTAGATATGAGAATCATTAGCACAGAAATGATTATTGAATCTCTAAGAATTGATGAGATCACAAAGCAAAATAGTATAAAGGGAGAAGAGGGTAAAGAATAGAACATGAGGGGCAATTATAGCTATTGAGTTTGACTTGAATGAAGATCCAGCAAAGAAGACTGAAACAGATCATATAGGTAAGTCTGAAACAGTGTCATGAAAACATAGAGATAAAACTATCAGATAGGAGAGTGATTAATAATTATTTAGTCTTTTTTTCCTGTTAAATTATTTTGTAATTATATTTCTTTAAGCTCTTTTTGTGTCTTGCAAACTTAACTCCCAGATATTTAATTCATTTTGTTATCATAAATGGAATGTTGCTACTAATTTTCATCTAGATTGTTGTTAGTAATATACAATAATGCTGATGATTTCTGTTGATTTGTTTTGTATCTGGTTTATTTCCCAAAGCTATTGAATTAATTTTATTGTTTTTTTTAATCTAAGTTGCTCTAAAGAGACCTTTATTTCATCTGCAAAGAGAAATAAGTTTGCTTGCTCTTTTCCAAAACGTATACCATAACTTATTTTCCTCTATTATTGCTGGAGCTAACCTTTCCAACACTACAACAGATAACAAATTGACCCAGTGATGTCTTTGCTTCAACTCTGTTCTTATTGAGAAAGTTTCCAGTGATTTTCCTATTTAAAAAAAAGATAGCTATTAATTTTAAACACTTTGATATTATTAAGGAAAATAATCCCATTTCTATTCTTTTACCATGCTTGACATGAAGGAATACTGTATTTTGTTGAAAGATTTTTCTGAATATATTGCTGTAATCATGTTTTATTTGATATTAATATAATTTATTCTATCAACAGTTTTCTTATTTGTCCCATCTTTGAAGTCCTACTATAAATGTATTTTATTAATAATGAATATGTTGAATATGTTGTTGAAGACTCATTATTACTTTTTGACACCCACACATATACATAGTATGTATGTGTTTTATAGTAGAAATCTGGTTCAAGAAGTTTTTTTTTCATTTTTGACTTGCTCAATTTTGCTTTCTGAAATTAGGCTACATATTGTCATATTTTCTATTTTCATTTTTTAATACTATTTTACTGCAAACTTTCAATTTTGCTGTCATATAATTTGTTATTAAAATATATGCCTTTTTTTCTTTTCTTTTAAACAGACTTATCAATGTATCAGTATAGGGAAGATGTGTAGACAGGAACATGGGAGTTCTAGGGCAGGCTACATGTGATGAATTCTCTCCAACTAAAAATCTAGGGCACAGGTTTAAATATGGACCTCTAGGTTGGGTCTAAGAAAGAGGCAGATGAAGGAATACAGCAATGTGGAAGGAATTAATATTTCTTTTACTCCATATTTATGAATTCTCATATGCCATCAATTATTGATATTATATAGTTATAGTGTGATAAATGTACATTTGCTTCATGACTTACATGCAATTAATTATCATGTTTATTATATCTACTCTTTGCAACACCCAATTCAAATCTTTATTTTTTGTTTTTGTTTTGTTGTTTCTTATTTTTCTCTTTCTGTCAAGTTCTACATGTAGAACATTCAAAATCATCTACATTTTTGTTTTATTTTAAATGTATTTATTAATATATTAACTTCCTATAAATGTATAAATGGCATACCATTTTATAGTTTCCATTTTATTTCATGATGTATAGCATCTTTAATTATAATATAATTTTGAGGAGACCAAAAATTAAAATTAAAATAATCAAATATAATGCTCATGACTGTAAATATTATGTTCCTAATTATTCTATGATATAGTAATTGGAGTATAATAAAAACAATCATACCTATAGTCCCTTATATGTGAACACATCATTCTCCTACTTTAGAAGTGAGCTTCATCTACACTGAAGCATTTCTACCTGTTGGGGTTTCAGTAGTTTTATTAGTTCTGATGTAGTCTGCCATCTTATGATATCAGTAAATGACAGTAATAAGGAAGAAATGAAAGAGGGAAAGAAAAAGAAAGAAAAAAGAAACAAAGGAAGAAAGAAAGCTGGAAGAGAGCAAAATAATGGCTTTTACACAGTTTTGTTTATAGAAAAAGAGAGGTTCATGATCGCATTTCAGGAGATACATTCTCTCTGTGTATTTATGAAAGAATGTGTTCCAGGATGATTGAGAAAGAAGAAATGTTTATATTTTTCCATTTCAGTAGATGCCTTTGCTTTGGGCTAATTGTGTTCTCTGGATGAACTAGAAACAAAGTCACCATGTTTGTGGAGACTGTCTGTCTCTCTCTGTCTCTCTGTCTCTGTCTCTCTGTCTCTCTCTCTCTCTCTCCATCCCTCCCTCTGGTTTACATTAGTATGAATTCTACTTCTTCATTTAATAAATCAGGAACTTTTTTGTTACAGTCCAAATGTGGTAACTATATTGTCATTGATGGTGAAGAAAGTTAATTATAAATTTATTTACAGATCTTTCCCACTTAGCATCTGTTTCTTTGTTTTCTTTTCAGTTTCATCCTTAAGTGTCCTGTAGAGTATTTCACCAAGATTATTATTTTGTAGTATAGTTTGAGATGTGGTGCTGCTAGGCTACCTTCTTTTACTTGTTATTTTCATTGATTTCCTTCATATTCTTGTTTTTTTTTTCTTCCATATGAATTTTGTTACTATTTTTCTAGCTCTATGAAATAATTCTTTGGTAGTTTGATTGGTATGGTATTGAATAAATAAATGAATTCAGAAGGTATTTTCATTTTTATCATATTATCTCAGCTTACCCATGAGTAATTAATATTTCTCCAATTGTTTAGACCTGTCTTTAATTGTGTGAAAAGTGTTTTGTAATTATTTTCAATTTCATTTTTTGCTATGTTATTTGATACTTTCCATGTCAATTGCCTGCCAACTATTTTAATGAGAAAACCATTCATGATATAGATATAAAGTGTCTATAGAGTCTAGGCAGCTAAGTGGCACAGTGGATAGAGTTCTGGGACTGGAGTCAGGAAAACATCTTTCTGAGTTTAAATCTGGCCTCAAGCAATTACTAACTGTGTAACACTGGGCAAGTTACTTAACCCTATTTGTCTCAGTTTTCTCATCTGTAAAATGACCTGGAGAAGGAAATGGCAATTCACTCCAGTATCTTTGCCAGGAAAACCCCCACTGGGGTCACAAAGAGTCAGAGATGACTGAAATGATTGAACAACAACACCCTACAAGTCTTTTATTTGTCTCTTTCCTTTTTTTTGTAAAATTTATTTTTTTCATTTTTCCTCCTTCATCTCCTATACTCACGTTTTCATGCAAGTCATTTAGTATTAATGTGCATGTTTATGTGCCTGAGAGAGTAATTCTTTATTCTCTACCCACGAATCTTCTTATCTTATGCAACAGATGCTGGAATAAGAACTCTCATTGTTTATTGTGTTGTTTTTGGTGACACTGATTACCATAAACACTGCAATGCAAGATGGTCAAGTCATCCATGATATTTCTTATTCCCTTTAGATACATGATAAAAACCACTTTCTATAAAGAAAAGGACTCTTGCCTATCTGGGGTGAAGCTATAAGCTACTTTTTTCCATCCATTTGCACCTGAGTATCTTACCAACTTCCTTACCACTATGCTCATAACACCCACACATTCAGTATTCTACCTTGCTCTGGAAATACTTATCAAATCAATACTGCCATTGCTTCTGGAAAACACATTCCAATAAATTGACTTATGACTCCATTCACTAATATTGTGACTCCCAAGATCCATAACACCCTTCCTGGACCACTACTTGCTTATATGCATTCTCCTTTTATTAAAATGTAAGATCCCTGAAGGCAGGCATGGTCTCATTTTTGTTGCTTATGTCACCAGTGCATAGTATTGTGTCTGGTATCCACAGACAATAAGCACTTTTTCTTTCATTTTTTACCCCATGTATCTTGTCCTTTGGGCTTATTTATAGTTATAATGTTAAGACTCAAGTGATCCAGTTTGTGCAGGAGTATTTCCACCATACAAAGATCTCATGCTAAGAGTAATGGAAACTAAGTTAATGTTTATACATGGCCCTCCAAAATGCTAATTCTTTCAGTCCTCTGCCCTTTCTTTTCTTCTCTCTCTCTCTCTCTCTCTCTCTCTCTCTCTCTCTCTCTCTCTCT
>NW_020954599.1:39571646-39609146 GCF_900497805.2 Vombatus ursinus | reverse complement strand
CACACCTCTTTTCCTACACTCTATATTTTAAAGGAACTGCTCTGTGTCTAAGTTTTAATAGAATGCATAACTGGAACAGATGAAAATCATCCTTCTTATAGAAAGGCAGCATGGTGTTACGTAAAGAGCCCTGCTTGATCTTGACCATTCTGCTCTGCCTCCTTTTCCTGCTGTTCCCTACTCAGACACATCCTCCTCAGTGGCTCTGTGGGATTCTACTGTCCAAAGGGATAGTCTATACAGTGTGCTTTTTTCTATGGTCAACTCAATGGGGGATCAATGATAAATTGCTCTCTTTTATTTTAAAAACAAATTAAGATACTCTTCCTAGGGACAAGGCCATTAAATTCAAAGCCTGACAACAAGAATTATAACAAATTCTTCCATCCAGTCATGTAACATTTCACCCTCTATTTGTATATGGAATGAGAGAATCTCCCATTGTGTATAGACAATAACTTGAGCGCAGGAGTTCTTGATCTTTTCTGTATCTTGGACCCCTTTGATAGCCTGGTGAAGCCTATAGACCACTGAATAATAATGTGTTGCCAACATTCATCACTGAAAGAAATGCTGAATTGCAATTAGAGGTTGGTGAAAATAAATAAACTTGAATGGGAAGAAATTATATAACTTCATCTATGGACTCCTTGTAGGCTCGTGGACCCCAGGTTAAGAATTCCTTAAATTGAGATATCCCAAGTGGGTAACATAGAAACAGAATTGGAATTAAAGGGTCTCAGTTCAACATCCTAGGTTGCTCTTTTAGTACACCTAAGGCAAAACACTTCTCTATAGGTCTCAGTTTTCTAACCTATAAAATGTGAATGTTGGACTTCATAGCCCCCAAAACATACCTTCAAGGACAAATTCTGTGATCTTCCCACCCCGTGCAATAAACTTCATTAATAAATTGCCTGGATGTTTCCTTCAGGTTACCATATAAAAACAAACAAAATCCTCAGTATGGTTGACAAGGATTATAAGTGTCCACCTATAATCATTGTTACTGAAGAGGGTAAGTCTGATGGATCACTTGAGGTCAGAAGTTCTGTGTTAGAAAAAGACCAAAGCCAATCAGCTGTCTTCACTAAACTTAATACCAGTATGGTATCGTCATCACCATAGGAGAGGCAGGGGGATAGGCTACTAATAAGCTAAATCAGAGAAGCTAAATCAGAAAGGAAGTAGGTAAAAACTTTGAAGTTGACCAGTAGTGGGATAGACCAGTGAGGTGGGGAATGGGGTATCACTGGTCTTTATATGGAATATTATATGGAATATATGGGAATTATATGGAAGCGCAGATGCTACTAGACACTTGAAATCTATTTCTCTCTGCATAGATCTGATCTCCCTGGAAGTGGCCAGAGTACTTAATGGAGGCTGTAATGTGCTTGAGACTCTGCCCAACACCAACACTGCTCAGGAGAATCCTAAGGGCAAGGATATGGCACTGGACAACTTCTGGTAATAACCACTCAACACAATGCAAGGATAGCTGCACCATGTTGTTTATATTCTGAGAAAAGCCATTCCTTTTTTAGCCACACTGATCTTATGAGTACTTAGCCAAAGGGAGGGAGGACAAGAGGCAGCAAAATAACTCCAAGAGCAGAAGTAGCAGCCCCTGCTAGGGCGGCTGGAGCCAAGCCCTGGGATCCTTTTGTACTTATGAGCCCTGGCCTGGTCTAGACAGGAACAACAGCTGTTGTTCAATACCCACATACATCCTGATAACCTTTGCCTCATCTGTTCATCCCAGTCTCTGACCTAATGGGGGCTTCTACCCCATGACTGATGGCTTCTCCACCCTGCCTTAAAAGAATTTGTGCATTTCTACAACAACTAGTATGTCACAGAATTGTTGGATTGTAGCTCTGGAGCTGGAAGGAACCTCAGAAGCCATCTAGAACAACCTTCTCAATTTGCAGATGCAGGAACTGAAATCAATGGAGTTTGATTGACCTTGTACAAGATCACGTAGATTGTGTCAGAGGTGAAATTTAAACACAGATCCCATGAATACTCAGATGCTATGAATAAGATCCAGTGCCCTTTCCACCATGCCATTCTTGGAAGGACTTTGCAGAACAGTTGGGCTCCTGATATCACACTATTCCTATTAGAATGATCTTGAAGCTAAACCATTCTTTGTTGTTGTTGTTGTTGTTGTTGTTCTTGTTGTTGTTGCAAAGGGTGGGGTAGAGTGACTTGGTCTGAGTGGCAAGTTTCCGAAAGAACAATCTAGGATCAACTGAGAAATTCATTAGAAAGTCCTTAGCATAGTGCCTCTGGAGCATAGGAATTGTTTAGTAAGTACTTGTTCCTTTTCATCTGCCTTATCCAGATGGTCCCAATCCCTTTGGAGATGATAAGGCAACAAGAATAAGGAGGGCAGATTCCAAATCCTAAAAGTTATCTCAACAAACAATACAACAAATATTTAATTAAGTGTCAACCTTGTGATACCAATTAAATAGTTCCTGCTCTCAAGGAGCTGACATTCCACTGGGAGAAACTTTTAGAGATGTAAGATCCTGGTCACTTATTCAATGTTGGATGCAGTTTATTTTCCATGGCAATGTACCTAAAAGAGGGATGTGCCTATAGACCAGACCAATAGACTTCACATTCAACTACATATGAGCGTTATTTTTATTATAAGCCTTATTGCTATACTTAATTATTTTTCTGTGTAGGCTAAACCCTTTCTAGTGGCTTTGAGAAATGGCATAAATAAATGTGAAAATGTCCCATATGTGGGCATTCCAGATGGTAAAGAACCTAGTTTGTATCAGATGAACATTATTTGAAGGAACCATGAACATTCAGCTACAATTAGTAGCTATTTCTTTAATTTTCTAACCATACATTTTGAAGTACATCCTCTCTGTCTCTGTCTCTCTCTCTCCCCCTCTCTTTCTCTCCTCTCTCTCTCCCTGCCCTTTCTCTCCCTCTCCATCTCTGTCTCTTTATCTCTCACAAACACAAATATGGTAAATTGTTTTATAATCCATACCCTTCTTATTGATGGCTCCCATTTATAGATGATTCAATTTATTTATAATTAATACATTAATACTTTATTTCCAAAAGAAGGTGATTCTGCATTAAAAAATGAATTTAAAATATAACAATTATAACCAAAGACTGTTCAGAGAGTACACCAAAGAAGCAAGGGATATAGTACCAGGTTTCTATAATAAACTAACTACTGATGGCAGGCTAAAGAGAAAATCCATTGGATTATAGAGTTTTAATTTCCTGACCAGAAAAATTTCAGCTCTATCTTCACTTTACTTTATAACTAAATTGAAGAAGACATTGATTGTGTGGGTCTTTGTACAGGGGCAATTGAGTAACACAGAAGACATTGTCTCCAATTACATATTTGTGATAGGCACAGAAATGCTAAACAGATTGGCTATTCTTATATTAACACCTTCTCAAAAAGTTGTTCCCATTAGGTTAATTTGCGATGAACTGAAGGCTTATGGGCAGGTCTTTGAGATAACACATGCAGGCACTTTAATTTATGATGACCTACTTTAATGCTAGATTATAGAACCTTGGGTTTCTAGAAGGATGTAAACTGTCCTATCATTGTGGCTCTGCCCCAGTACATGTAGGCACTTTACTTTATGATGATCTGCTTTAATGCTTAGAACCTTGGGTTTCTAGATGGATGTAAACTGTCCTTTCATTGTGGCTCTGACCAAGCCTAACCTTCATTTTCTGTTACCTCTGGCCCAACTCAGCCCTTCATTGTCTGTTACCTCTGGATCAAGCCAGACTGTTTTCCACCCTTAATCCCATCTGGACCCCTCTTCTGTTACCTCTGGGTTACCCCAGCCTATTGGTCACTCCTAGATCACATCCAGATATTCCCACAGTCTACCTCCATTAAATTGCTCAGATCTTAAAATTGGGCACACTGCTTATATTGGTGTCACAAATGTGCAGATTCTTAAAATCTTGCCTGCTTCTATTGGCAACACAATAAACCTTGTCTCTGACTGAAAAAAGGTTTGAATTGAATTCTTTAGAGATAGACCCACACCTTTTGCCCCTGAATTGTGGAGCTCCTAGCATCCATAGAACACAACATTGTGAGAGCATAAGTTTCAAAAAATCAGAGATAATTGAGGAAGTTATCACTCTGATATGAAAGTTTCAGAGCTGGACTCATTTATCTACTGGAAGAGAAGTTGAATATAGTAGGTTATTTACCTAAAAAAAATCATTAGGGTTCCTTAGTTTGGGATTCTGACATTCTGTGCCATATAGAATTCTGAAACTTTCCCTCATCCCCCTTTAGAGCTCTTTTAATGTTTAATATCACATCTAGATACTTGTTTTTATAGCACTTATGTATGTGCATACACCTAATATATGCATGTAATTGTGTATATGCAATTATACACATGTACATGCATTATATAACTATTAAATTAGAACTAATACAGTTTTCATGTGTACATTTATGTATACAGGGATATTCATTTGCTTGTTTGTCTATTTATTTATCTTACTTTGCATAGGAAATCACAGGACATTTAAGAGAGGGTAATCTTAAAGTCTTGAGGTCAAGAAATGCTGTGGTTGTAGTGGAAAAGACATTGACCCGAGTAAGGTAGTTCATGGTACAAAGGGGAGAGAATTGTACTTGGAATTCTATCAAGATGGCTAATTGGAGCAGCTAGATGGTACAATGGATAACATACTGCTAAGTTCAAATCTGGTCTCAAAATATCAAGGAATGTACACCAAAAAGAGTGAAAACATTATAACAAATAGCAAAAAGAGAATGGGATGGGAGAGGGGATGAAATTAATTATAGGGAAGTCATTAAAGAAAACCAACAAAGAATTTTTTTTAAATTTAGAATGTGAAAATGGGTAAACAAGAAAAGAATCCAATATAATTATTAAGTACTATTAAATGAAAAAACAAAACAAACTGATGAAAGGGAAAATACCACTGGAAAAAAGAAAATACGTATTTATTAAGGATTTACTAAGTGCCAGACACCATGTTGAGTGCTGGTAATATAAACAAAAACAAACAAACAAACAAAAAGATAACCCTTGCCCTTAAGTAACTTACATTCTAATGGGATTAGGCAACAACCATAAAGAGGCTGAAGTGTATGGGTTATAGCAACTATTAGGAGACACCCAGAAATACAGTGAAATAACCAAGAGAATCTACAAAACAATTCAGGTGAATATTGAAAGACTTAAAAGAACAAATATATATGGAAATCAGGGTGCAAATAGCAGCTTGTAAAGAACAATGCAAACAAAGAAAGAAAAGATACAAAACCACTCTAAAACAGTAGATTCTGTAAAAGGTAAAATGAGCAATTTAGAAATAAAAATGTCAAGGTAGGGTAAAAAATTGTTTAAAAAACATCACAAGACAAAAAGATTAGAAGAGAACATGAGTTCTTAAAAACCAATGAAACTAAAAAGAAATAATAATAGCAAACTGCCTAGAGATAATACAAGGCTTCCAGAAATAAATAAAAGAATAGAAATTCTAAAAACCCGACTTCATAAAATCATGCAAGAAAATTGTCTTTAAGTATTGGAAGCAGAGACCAAAAGACAAATCAATAAAATCCATAAAAGGCTGACAAACTCCCCGAATTTAATTCACCAAAAATGTGGTCAAGCTTCAATACTTAATCATTAAATAGTATAGCACATGTAGTCAATACTATGGAAAAGCAGTTTGAATTACACAAGACTATTTGCTTATTAGAAATCAAAGAAAGAATTTGATTATGCTTTTCTTCCAAGCAAAGGCATTTGCTCTGCACATTAAGGTAATAAATGCTAAAAAATTGAGCTTAATCATCAGTCCCCAAAATAGATTTTCAGCAAGAGGGAAAATCTTGAGTCTTCCTTTCAAAGAACCAGTAAGTGAACAGGGTATTTGACATTCAAAATCTTCAAACAAAAGGAATAAGGAAGTTAAGTACAGATAACAAGAACACATGTAAGTGTATATGCTTCTAGAATTAGCATATATTAATTGTTTTTCATATCATTTGTGACCCATTTAAATCCCAAAGTAAGAACTTCTAGACAAACAGAAGGAGACTAAGGTTCTGGGAGGAATGAGGGGAAGAATTGAATGAGTAATTTTTAGACTTGAACCCAACATTCCTTCGTTTTGTGAAACAACATTCTGGCCAAAGGGACCTCTCAATGAAAGGTATTTTGAGTACAGAGATAGGAATAGAAGAGACTAGTATACAAAGACACAGTATTTTTTTTTCTGGACTAGGCACCCAAGTAGAAAATGCATCAGTCTTTTCTCCTAGGCAATATGGAGAGAAAAAGGGGAGTTTGGGGGACTAGGCTATGAGGAGCATTCTATAGGCTTCAAGTCAGAAATATTAATTATAACCTTTGCAGATGATAAAACAGCAAATATAGTAATTAATGAAGAAAATATGGATAAAAGATACAAACCTAAATGGAAACAATTACTTTTAAAGGTCATCCTAAATAATAACTAAACAATCCTTATTTAAAGGTCATTCTAAATAATGAGTTTGTCTAGGAATGAATCACAGAAATCATGAAAAACATGAACCAACTTATCAAAATTTATGGAGCATAGAACCAGTAGTCCTCAAAGAAAGATTTGTATTTCTGAAACTTTATATTAATACTAGAATACTAGAGGCTTAATGAATTGATCATATGTTAAAGACTATAAAATCAACACATTAGCAGTAACAAAGTAAAAGAAAAAATTGAAAGTCGGGACAAGTAGAAAAAAATTGAAAACAAAGGATACTTAGTTGAGAAATGGAGTTACTTTTTTCAAAGAACTATAAAATTAATAAATCATTAGTTACTTTGATCATAAAAGATAAAATAAAATCAAAATATCAAAATAAACTGGAAAAAATGAATGTATGGGAAATTCAAATGAATAGAGAAAATAACAAGGATTACAACAATCATTTCATGTGGAGTTACATGCTAGCATGTGTGAAAAAATTAAGGAAATAGTTACCTACAAAAATATAAAATATCAAATTAAAAAAAATCCAGAAAATAGAGATCACAAATAACCCAATCTCAGAAAGAGAAATTGTGGAGCTTTGCTTTAAAGAAAATTAGTTGTGAATTACTTTGAGGAAATTTCTTTTAGATGTTTTTAATTTTTAAATTGTTATTTTACATGATTTAATTCACTTTTTAGATGTTAGGGGAAGTTACTAAGATCTAACCTTTCACTAAATTTTCTTGTCAGAAATCCACAGAATTTTCAAAAGAAGAAGAGCAATCAACAACCGTATGAAAAAATGCTGTCACTAATAATAGAAGAAATGAAAATTCAAAAAATTCTGAATTTTCACTTCACAAGCAGATAATTGGCAAAAACAATAAAAGTGGAATGGTTAATATTAGAGGGGCTTTGGGAAAATAATCATACCCTAGGAGCAGCTAGGTAGATAGAGCTCTGGCTTTGGAGTCAGGAGGACCTGAGTTCAAATCTGACCTCAGATACTTGATACTAGCTGTGTGACCCTGGGCAAGTCACTTACCCCCAATTGGCTCACCAAAAAAACCAAACCAAAACAAACCAAAACAAAAAACAAAAAAACAAAAACAAGGAAAAAAAAGTCATACCCTAATAACTCATTTCTAGTACTGAGAATTAGTCCAACTATTCTGTGAAATAACATAGAACTATTTGAGAAAGGTAACTAAAACGTTCATGCTATTTATTTAACCCAGGTATCTCAATTCTGAGTATATAGAGTGCAAGGAGATGAATTACAAAAAGAAAGGATCCCAGTTATTCATAGTATCACTTTTTGTGATCCATAAGGAATACTTGATATGAGGAATTCATAAGAAATATGACACTTCTTAAAACTGATATAGAAATCCAGGAAAAAACAATATACACAATGATAAAATAATGAAAATGAAGAAAATGCTAAAAGACAATGGAAATCAGATAAAAGGAACTGATGTTGTTAGTGGATGTTCCACATCAGGAATGCCTGGATACACTTCCTTCCTTCATCTTTGTTCTTATTTAATATTTTATTTTATCCCCTATTACATGTAAAAACAATTTTAACATTTCTTTTTTTATTCAAAATTTGAGTTCCAAATTCTCTCCCCCCCACCATTGAGAAGGCAAGCAATTTGACATAGGTTATACATGTGTAGTCATGCAAAACATATTTCCATGTGAGTCATTCTATGAAAGAAAACACAGATAAAAACCCTAAGAAAGATGAAGAAATTAAAGAAAATGTATCTTTGGTCTGCATTCAGACTCTACCAGTTCTTTCTCTCACCCTAAGTCCTACAGAATTATCTTGGATCATTGTATTGCTGAGAATAGTTATTAATAGTAGATCATCATACAATATTGTTGTTACTTTGTACAATATTCTCTTAGTTCTGCTCATTTCACTTTTTATCAGTTCATGTAAGTCCTTCCATATTCTTCTGAGAGCATCCTGCTCATTTCTTAAAGCACAATGTTATTCCATCACAATCATATATAGCAACTTGTTCAGTCATTCCTCAGTTGATGGACATCCTCTCAATTTCCAATTCCCTGACACCACTAAAAGAGCTGCTATAAATATTTTTGTACAAATATGTCCTTTTCCTTTTCCTTTTTTTTTATTTCTTTGGGATACAGATATGATGGTGGTATTGCTTGGTTCTGACCAAGTGTGCATGGTTTTGTAGCCCTTTGGGCATAGTTCCAAATTGCTCTCCAGAATGGTTGAGTTAGTATACAACTTGATTCAATAGTTACAACAGTGTTTTAATTTTCGCACATCTCCAACGTTTGCCATTTTCTTTTCCTGCTATATTAAACAATCTGATATGTATAAGGTAGTAGCTCAGAGTTGTTTTAATTTACATTTCTCTCATCAATAGTGATTTAGATAATTTTTTTCCATATGACTATAGATAGATTTGATTACTTTGTCTGAACACTTCCTGTTCATATCCCTTAACCATTTATCAATTGAGGAATGTTTCTTATTTCTATAAATTTGACTCAGTTTTCTATATTTTTGAGAAATAAAATCTTTATCAGAGAAATTTATTGTAATTTTTTTTCACAGTAATGATTACCAACTATGTATTTCCCTCCATCCTATTTCTCCTGTTTATCCTACTTGCTCTCCTTTTACCCTGTACATTCTCAAAGGTTTCTTTTTTGTTTCTGACTTTTACCTCACCCAAACTGCCCTATCTTCTATCAGACTCTTCCTCATTCCTTCTCTTATCCCCTTCCCTTCCTACTTTCTTGTATGGTAAGATAGATTTCTACACCCAACTGAATGTTTATATTATTCCTTCTTTGAGCCAATTCAGATAAGAGTAAGGTTCATGGGTTCAGCTTTCCACTAATCCCATTTCCCCCTCCACTGTAAAAAATCTTTCAGACCTCTATTATGTCATTCAGGCCTCTATTACAATTCATTCTATTCTGCCTCTCCCTTTTCCCTTCTCCTGCTTCATTCTTCTTTCTCATCCTTCAATTTTATTTTTTTAGATATGTATACTGTCATATTCAACTCATACCTAGCTTTCTGTCTATATATACTCCTTCTAACTGCCCTAATAATGAGACAGTTCTCAGTTCTTATGAGTTACAAGTATCATCTTCCCATATAGGAATATAAATAGTTTAACCTTATGGAATCCCTTATGATTCCTCCTTCCTGTTTACCGTTTTATGCTTCTTTTGCAAATTATATTTAAAAGTCAAATTTTCTATTCAGTTCTGGTTTTTTCATCAGGAATGTTTGAAAGTCCTTTATTTCATTGAATCCCTATTTCCCCTTGAAGGATTATACTCAGTTTTACTGGGTAGGTAATTCTTGGTTGTAATCCAAGCTCTTTTGCTCTCTGGAATATCATATCACAAGCCTTCCAATCCTTTAATGTAGAAACTGTTAAATCTTGTGTTTTCCTGACTATGGCTTCACAATATTTGAATTGTTTGTTTTTGGCTGCTTGCTGTATTTTCTCTTTGATCTAAGAGGTCTAGAATTTGACTATAATATTCCTGGGAGTTTTCATTTTGGGATCTGTTTCAGGAGGTAATCAGTGAATTCTTTCAATTTCTCTTTTTCTCTCCGGTTCTAGAATATCAGGGCCTTTTCCGTGATAATTTCTTGAAAGATGATCTCTAGGCTCTTTTTATGATTATGACTTTCAGGTAGCCCAATAATTTTTAAATTATCTCTCCTGGATCTATTTTCCAGGTCAGTTTTTTTTTTTATGAGATATGTCACATTTTCTTCTATTTTTTCATTCTTTTGATTTTGTTTGATTATTTCTTGATATCTCATGAAGTCATTAGCTTCCATTTGCCCAATTCTAAATTTTAGGGGATTATTTTCTTCATTGAGCTTTTGTACCTCCTTTTCCATTTGGTCAGTTCTACTTTTTAAGGAGTTTTCTTCAGTTAATTTTTGTGTATCTTTTTCCATTGGCCAAGTCTACTTTTCAAAGCATTCTTTTCATTGAATTTTTGTCCTTTTTTTTTATCATCTAGCCTATTCTGTTTTTAAGGTGTCATTTTCTTCAGTATTTTTGTGCCTCATTTACCAAGATGAATCTTTTTTCATAATTTTCTTGTATCTTACTCTTTTCTCTTCCCAATTTTTCCTCTATTTCTCTTACTTGATTTTTAAAATCCTTTTTGAGCTATTCCATGGCCTGAGTCCAATTCATATTTTTCTTTGAGACTTTGGATGCAGGAATTTTGACTTTATTGTCTTCTCTGTGTGTGTTTTGATCTTCTTTGTTACCATAGTAACTTTCTATGGTCAGAATGTTTTTTCTGTTGTTTGCTCATTTTCCAGCCTATTTCCTGACTTTTACCTTTATGCTAAAGTGGGGCTGAGGGGGCACTGCCTCAAGCTTCTGTTTTTTTTTTTGTGCAGCTGTTTTCAGAAGCAATTCTGGGGACTTGTAAGTTTTTGGTTCTTCTAAGGTGGTATGATCTAGGGAGACCTTTCTTGCAAACCTTGTAAATTGTCTTGGGCTGGAAAATTGTTTCACTCCATCTTTTTATGGGTTCTGCCACTTTGGAATTTGTTTAGAGTCATTATTTAAAGGTATTTAGAGTGGTTTAGCAATTACTTAGGAGAGTCCCTGCCTTTACTGCACTATCTTGGCTCTGCTATCCCTACCTTCATCTTTCAAGAGAAATATTGTTTTACATGTATTATAGGCACAGAATGAGATATACTGGGTTAATTGAAAAAAATTGATACTTTTGTTCTAACTTTTTTTTTGTAAAGCAGATGTGATTGTAAGTAGTAATCTGATGAAAATAAACACAAGATGTACTAATCAAACAAGACAAAGAAAGGGAGAAAGGGAGGGAAAGAAAAAAGGAGGGGGAGAAGAAGGGAGGGAAGGAGAGAAAAAGAGACACAGAGAGAGAGAGAGACAAGCAGAGGAGAAAGGGAAGGAGGAAGAGAGAGAAGTAGAGGAGAGGGGAGACTTGTATCTAGAGGCAAAGGTTCTGGACTCCATTTCCAGATTTGTTTCTTACTACTTACATTAATCTTGGAAAGTCTCTGAAGCTCAGGTTCCTCATCTATTAAAAAAAGGGGGGGGGGATTAGAGTAGATATTCTCTAAGTTCCCTTCTAGCTGTAAATTCTAGGATCAGAAATCCTTGCTCTGATGTCTAAATCCAGGTCTTCTTTGGGAAATTTTTGTTCATCTTTCATTTTTGAAGAGGATAAAGGACATCATGAGGTGATGTCTTGACTTGCATGTGAATTGATTTTAAGTGAAGCAAAGTTGCATAAATTTGTTGGCCTCTGTCTTTCAGAGTCATCAAAGTGTAGTGGCAAGACCAAAGTCAGAACGACTGGTGATGGCCTGGGATACAATGAAGGAGCTTTGAATTTTCTATGTCTAAGCACCCCACAGCACCTGTTCAGTTGCCTTCATGGCCATTAGACCAAATTGTTCTCATTCACCTATTCTGCCTGGGGAAGTTTTCAAATGCTTGGGGTAGACATCTTACTAACTTAACAACAGATCTGAGATCTATCACTTACCTTCAACTTGCATTAGCCTCTTTGCTGAGATGGTTTACTGGGCTGCTGTACATGTTATAGCTTCTTAGAGTCACAGATAAGAGTTGGGTAAAAGGTGGACACCATAAGTGGATAAAGATTCCTGAAAAGGTCTTGGCAATCCCTCAAACCAGAGGTGCTAGTCCTCCTGAATACTCCATGCACACAATACTATTCAACCCAATGCCCTTCATATTTAAAATGGAGATCATGATATCTTCTTTATCTATCTCACTAGGTTGAAGTAAACAAAATACTTTGTAAAACTCAAGGTACTATATAAACTTGAATTATTACTTTTAGCATTTAATCTTTGTATTTTGTATACACTATGTAACTAACAAAGTATTTGATAACTTTGTCAAATGTGGCATGGGAGAGGCAAATTCAGCCACAAAACATTTTGTCAGGTAACAATAACAGATTGTCTTAGTCATAAAAGAATTGGATTAGCCTCCTGTACTATGTGTATACCTGTGAGTATATGCCAAATTATATCCTGAATGACCAGGCAGATTCCAAAAGATATATCTTAAAACTAATGGCATTTTTGACATTATTTGAGAAAATATTTAATGATTTGTCTTAATAGGGAAGCATCCCCTAGTCACATTTTGGAATGCATGGCTAAGCCTTCTACATAATTTCTTCCTTTGGTTATGAAGTTACTGACAAAGAAACATGTCAATGGGAAAGATCCTCTTGATTAATAGAGGTATTTCCACCCTCCACTAAATCCTGGCTATTGAAATGATCAACACGGGCAACTGAAGATGTCTCTTATTCATGCAAATTGGCTTGCTGATGAGACAGCCTAGGCTTTTTGGTACAAATCAAATTATTGCAATCTGATTTGTCAGAACATTTTAATATCTCTAAGGTCGGTGTAAAATAGCAAAATTACTATTAAATTATTATTACTACTAATATAATTACTATTCATCTAATTTAAGGAATAAGAGAATATAGTTTATTTAGTCCCTCAAAGAACTGATAAATATGTAGATAGATAAATCTCTCTATATATCTATATCTATAAATATAAACATACATATATCTATACATATAGATGTATATATATATACATGTACATATATTTATATATGTGTGAGTATATAGATATATAGATAAATAGTTTAGAATCTAAGAATGAAAACATACATCATCATCACTAAGAATTATATAGCACTCACTATGTATACCAGGCAATTATCTCATTTGATCATCACAATAACCCCGGGAGGTAGGCACTATTATTATTCCTATTTAAAGATGAGGAAATTGAGTTTACATGATTTGCCCAGGATCACATAGCTAGTAAATATCTGAAGCCAGATTTAAACTAAGGTCTTCCAGACTCTAGGTCCAGTGTTTCATCCACTGTGCCACCTAGCTGCCCCATCGCAAACAAGAACAATCAGATAATAATCCAAAAAAAAATTCTATGGTGCAGTCTGAATTCAAAGGCGGAAGAAAAGGGGAGAAAGGGTAGAGAGAGAAAGAGAGAGGGAGAAAGAGGGAGGGAGGGAGGGAGGGAGAGGAGAGAGAGAGAGAGAGAGAGAGAGAGAGGGAGAGAGAGAGAGAGAGAGATACAAAATAGGGCTTCATTGAGGAAATGAGATTTGTTAAATGCCATCAAAGATTGGTATGGACTCAGGTACATAGAGGGTCATGGGACTAGAATGATAAGCAAAAACCTGGAGGCAGGAGTGAACATGGAATGTTCTGGAGAAAGTGAATAAATCTGTTTGGTTGAAGCAAAAGGTTTATGTGAGTACTGAAAGATATGCTTTTTTTTTTCCTTTTAAAATTTGAAACTCCTATCAATTAGGCATTTATTTTTTTCTTTCCTGCCTCCTTCTCCACCATTGGGAAGGAAGGAAGGAAGGAAGAAAGACAGAAAAAAGAAAGAAAGAAAGAAAGGAAGGAAGGAAGGAAGGAAGGAAGGAAGGAAGGAAAGAAGGAAGGAAGGGAAGGAAGAAAAGAGAGGAGGAAGAGAGAGAAAGAGGGAAGAAGAAAGAATGAAAAAGAAACAAAGAAGAAAAAAAGAAAAGAGAAGAGAAGGAAAGAAAGGAAGGAAAGAAGGTAGAAAAAAAGAAAAAAGAAAGACAGGAAGAAAAATAAAACTCATGTAATAATCATTGTTTAAAAAAACAAATTTCCATATTTATTATGTTAAAAATATACATATAATTTTATAAATATTTATAAATGTATATATATACATGTATATATGTATGTATATGTATATGTATATTGTTCTGTGTCTTGAGTCCATTGTCTTTCTTTTACGAGGTGGAGGTGAGTAGTTTGTATCACAATACATTCTCTGGAATTGGTCTTTGAACTGATCATGTACACCTCCCACTGACTCTATGATCCAGAGACACTGCCCTCCTCATTGTTCCTGGAACAAGACACTCCAATTCCTGACTCCAGGCATTGGCATTGGCAGTCTTACCCATGCCTACAATGTTTTTCCTTGTTGTCCCTAGGTTCTTTCAAGTTCCACATAAAACCTCATTTTCTACTGGAAAGCTTTCCTCATCTCTTTTAGTGCTAGTGCCTTCTTTCTGTTAATTATTTCAAATTTATCCTTAAAATAGATTGTTTATACAAGTTGTTTGCATGTTGTCTCCCCAATTAGATTGTGAGTACCTTGAGGGCAAGAACTATCCTTTCCCTTTCTTAGTATCCCCAGTGCTTAAGCAATTGGCACCACAGAGTCAGAGCTTAGTAACTGTTGATTGACTAATTGACTGATGAGCATTCCCTGTGGTTTTGATCACATTTCCTGACTTGTTCCTTAAATGACTATCACCTTGACCTTGAATATTTAGGCTGCATTCACTTTGTTTTCTTTGTTTACAAACATGCATGCCTACTCTATATGTATTGAAAGAAAATTCCCTTGAGCATGTTATTCTTTTTTTTAATTTCTTTTTTAATTAATTAATTTATTTTTAGTTTTCAACATTCACTTTCATAAGATTTTGAATTCCAAATTTTCTCCCTATCTCTCCCCTCCCCCACCCCAAAATGGCAAGCATTCTGAACACCCCTTCCCCTGATCAGCCTTCCCTTCTATCACCTCCCCTTCTCCTATCCCCTTCCCCTTGGCAGGACAGATTTCTATATCCCATTGCCTATACATCTTATTTTCCAATTTTATGTAAAAACAATTATTAACATTTGTTTTTAAAACTTTTGGTTCCAAATTCTCTCCCTTCCTCACTGCCCACCCACCCTCATTGAAAAGGCAAGCAGCTCGATATAGGTTATACATGTGTAGTCATTACAAAATGCTTCCATAATAGCCATGTGGTGAAAAACTAAGTATATTTCCCTTTATCCTATCCCACCCCCCATTTATTCTATTCTCTCCTTTGACCCTGTCCCTCCTCAAAAGTGTTTACTTCTGTTTACCCCTTCCCCAAATTTGCCCTCCCTTCTATCATCCCCTGCCTCTTATCCCCTTCCCCCTATTTTCCTGTAGGGTAAGATACATTTCCATATCTAATTGAGTATGTATGTTACTCCCTCCTTAAGCCAAATCCAATGAGAGTAAGATTCCTTCATTCCCTCTCACCTCCCCCCTCTTCCCCTCCACTGTAAAAGCTTTTTCTTCTCTCTTTTATGTGATATAATTGTTATTATGTGATATATGTGATACAATTTACCTCATTCTACCTCTGCCTTTCTCCTTCTCCCAAAACAAACCTCTCTGTCCTTAATTTTATTTTTTTTAAATATCATATCTTCATATTCAACTCACCCTGTGTCCTCTGTCTAAATATATTCCATCCAACTACCCTAATAATGAGAAAGGTCTCATGAGTTACAAATATCATCTTTCCATGTAGGAATGTAAACAGTTCAGCTTTAACAAATCCCTTATGATTTCTCTTTCCTGTTTACCTCTTCATGTTTCTCTTGAGTCTTGTATCAGAAAATCAAATTTTCTATTCAGCTCTGGTCTTTTCAACAAGAATGTTTGAAAGTCCTCTATTTCACTGAATGTCGATTTCCCCCCCTGAAGGATTATACTCAGTTTTGCTGGGTAGGTGATTCTTGCTTTTAATTCTAGCTCCTTTGACCTCTGGAATATCATATTCCAAGCCCCATGGTCCCTTAATGTAGAAGCTGCTAGATCTTGTGTTATCCTGATTGTGTTTACACAATACTTAAATTGTTTCCTTATGGCTGATTGCAATATTTTCTCCTTGACCTGGGAACTCTGGGATTTGGCTATAATATTCCTAGGAGTTTTCTTTTGGGGAATTCATTTTGGGATGGTTTTCAGGAGGTAAATGATGGATTCTTTCAATTCCTATTTTACCCTCTGCTTCTTGAATATCAGGGCAATTTTTCTTGATAATTTCTTGAAAGATGATGTCCAGGCTCTTTTTTTTTTTTTTTCAGTTTTTTTTTTTTATCATGCCTTTCAGATAGCCCAATAATTTTAAATTAAATTATCTCCTCTGGATCTGTTTTCCAGGTTAGTTGTTTTTCCAATGAGATATTTCACATTGTCTTTTTTTTTTTATTCTTTTGGTTTTGTTTTATATTTTCTTGATTTCTCGTAAAGTCATTAGCTTCAATTTGTTCCATTCTAATTTTTAATGAATTATTTTCTTCAGGGAGCTTTTGGACTTCCTTTTCCATTTGACCAATTCTGCTTTGTAAGGCATTTTTCTCCTCATTGGCTTTTTTGACCTCTTTTGCCATTTGGGTTAGGCTATTTTTTAAGGTGTTATTTTCTTCAGTAATTTTTTGTGTCTCCTTTACAAAGCTGTTGACTTGTTTTTCATGATTTTCGTGCATCATTCTCATTTCTCTTCCCAGTTTTTCCTCTACTTCTCTTACTTGCTTCTCAAAATCCTTTTTGAGCTCTTCCATGGCCTGGGACTGATTAATATTTTTCTTGGAGACTTTGGTTGTAGGAGCTCTGACTTTGTTGTCTTCTTCTGGTTGTTGTCACCAAAAAAAGATTCTATGGTCTGACTTTTTTTTTCTGCAGTTTGCTCATGCTCCCAGCCAATTACTTGACAATTAAATTCTTTGTTGGGATAGGGGTCTACTTCAAGTGTGAAGAACGTACTGTCCCAAGCTTCGGGGGTTTTATGCAGCTGTTTTCAGAGATACTTCTAGGGACCTGTAAATTTTCAGTTCTTCCAAGGTTGTATGATCAAAGGATATGCGTTTACTCCTTTCCTGGCCTGTGCTTTGCTCTATGAGTGACCACAAGCATTCTTTTCTGCCTTGGAACCATTAGGAGGATGCCCTCTCTACCACCTCCCTAAGCTCTACTATGCCGACACTCCTCCTGGCCCCAGGACTGCCACCCAGGACTACAACCCAGATTCAAGCAGAGGCAAAGCAAGAGAATCCTGCCTCAATGCCAACAAAGAGATCCCTGCAATCCCTCTCTGATCAACTGCTTGATTCCCCCACCATCTGTGAGCTGAGAGCTCCAGAAGCAGCCATCGCCCAAGGGCTGTGCCAGGACTGGGCCTGGACCGAGCTCTTCTCTCATCGAGGTCCAACAGACCTTTCCTACTGACCTTCTAAGTTGTCTTTGGTGTTTGTGGGTTGTGAATTCTGGAAACTGCCACAGCTCCCCTTGATTCAGTCCCCTGAGCCCTGCTTCAGTTTTGCTGAGGTCCTGTCTTTGCCTGCATGGTCCACACTGAACTGTGCTCCTTTCTCAGCCTGGCATAACTGTCCAATCAACTGCCCAGATTGTCTTGGGTTGGAAATTAGTTTCACTCTTTCTTTTTGTCGGTTCTGCTGCTCTAGAATTTGTTTAGAGCTATTTTTTACCAGTATTTGGAGAAGTTTGGGGGATAGCTCAAGGAAGTCACTGCTTTTACTTTGCCATCTTGGCTCTGCTCCTTGACCATGTTATTCTTTCAAATTCTGGTTGTTTCTCTTTCTTTATTCACATACAAATTACCTTAAAAACAATTTATTGGAATTCCAGGAGCCAAGAAATCAGAGAAAGCAGTAAATGGCTTTAACTCCCCGATATTCACCTTCTGGCAACCATAAAATAATACCCCAAAATAAATCCTGGAAGAGTAGAACCAGCAAAAAGAAGGGGTGAAACAATCTTTTAGCTGAAGAATCTTGGAAGATCAGCAAGAAAGGTCTGTCTCACTCAGGTAAAAGGGGAATGCAGTCCAGGATATGAAGCATCCTAGCAAGCCAGTGGCAAGCCCCACTTCAGCAAACCAGCGGGAGATACTGAGCTCCAGTGCGGTGGCACAGGTAAACATCATGTTTACCCACCATGTACCTCAGCATAGCCAGGAGAATGGGCAGACTCTAGCTCCAAGAGACTTAGTACCTGAGGCAAACAAGCGACCCCCAAAGGCCAGACTGCCACTTGTTTCAATGTAGTTCCAGGGAAATGCAGAAACACTCCATCAGCCTCAGCAAATGTCAGATACCAGCATGACCCAGGCTCAGTACCAGGTAATCTGACAGACATCTACTGCCTCCAGCAGTGCCAGCCACCCACCTTAACAAGGGGTACCCTGTGGGCCTCAGGGAAACATCAGTGCAGGACCAGGTAAAGAGCCAGTGCCTGTAGCCCTTAGCACAAGAAGCCTGAAACAATGTGCCTTCCACCCCAGGAGCAGAGGTCAAATTAAAAAGAAAGCAAAAGGGCAAGAAAAGATGAACAAAAAACAACAAAAATAAAATCTCACCATAGAAAGTTATTATGGTGACAGGGAAGATCAAGATATGAACTCAGAAGAGGATAACAATGTCAAGACATTATTGGCAAAATCCCAAGGAAAAACAGGAAGTAGTCTCAATCCCAGAAATAACTCATGCTTAAACTTAAGCTCAAAAAGGAGCTTACAAATCATATAAAAAAGGTAGAAGAAAAATTGGGGGAAAATGAGAATGATGTAAGAGAATGATGAAAAAAGATTCAACAATTTGGAAAACAACAACAACAACAACAAAAAAAAAAAAACAATTGCTTAAAAAGTAGAATTGTCCATACGGAAAAAAGAGATACAAAAATCCACTGAAGAAAACAACTCCTTAAAAAGTATAATTGGCCAAATGGAAAAGGAAGCACAAAAGCTAACTGAGGAATACAACTCCCTCAAAGTTAGAATTGGGCAAGTGGAAGCTAATGACTCTAGGAAACATAAAAAATTCAATCAAATTCAAAAGAATGAAAAAAATAGAAGAAATATAAAATAATTCATTGGAAAAAGAAGAGACCTGGTAAATAAATCCATGAGAAACAATGTTAGAAGCATTGGACTACTTGAAAGCCATACTCAAAAGGAGGACCTGGACGGTATCTTTCAGAAAATTATCAAGAAAACTGCCTTGATATTCTGGAACCAGAGGGCAAAATAGACATTGAAAGAATATCCCTGATCATTTCAGGAAAGAGATCTCAAAATAAAAACTTAAAGGAACAGTATACTAAATTAAAGAACTATCAGGTAAAGTACAAAATACTGCAAGTGGCCAGAAAGGAACAATTCAAATATTGGGGAACCACAATTAGGATTATACAAGACTTAGCAGCTGCAACATTAAAGGACTGGAGGTTATGGAACATGAGATTCCGTAAGGTAAAGGAACTAGGACTACAACCAAAAATTACCTACCAACCAAAATTAAGCATAATATTAAACAAAAAAATTTGATCTCCAATATCAAGTCCCAAGAGAAGCCTAAAAAGGGAAAAAGGGAGAAGAAATCATAAGAGATTCAATGGAGCTGAACTACTTACGTCACTACATGGGAAGATGATATCTGTAATTCTTAAAAATTGTACCACTAATAGCACAGTTAGAAGGAAAATACATAGACCGAGGTTATGAGTATAAGGTGAATTTGAGAAAAAAAAACATAAAAATAATTAAAAGATGAGAAAGAGGAATGCACTGGAAGCAGAAGACAGGGAGATGTAGAATGAGATAAACTATTTCACATGAAGAGGCACACACACACAGTATTGTAGTGGAGGGAAAGATGGCAGAGTGGGTGATAGGCATTGCTTGAGTTTTAATCTCTCATCAGGATTGACTCAAATAGAGAATAATATACACTATCAGTTGAATATAGAAATCTATCTTACCCAACAGGAGAGAAGATTAACTAAGGATGGGCGGGTGGGGGGGGGGAGGAAATTGATGGCAAAAAAGGGCAGAAAAGGGGAGGCAGTAGACAGAAGCAAAACATTGTCAAGGAGGGAAAGGGTGAAAGGAGAGAGAGGACAAACAGGAAAAATAGGATGGAGGGAAATACACAGTTAGCAATCATAACTGTGAATGTGAATGGGATGAACTCTCCTATAAAACAGAAAGATAGCAGAGTGGATCAAAAAAGTAGAATTCTACAATATGTTCTTTACAAGAAACACACTTGAATCAGGGAGATACACACAGAATAAAAGTAAGGGGCTGGAGCATAATCTATTATGCTTTCAGCTGAAGTAGAAAAAAAAGAAAGAAAGAAAGAAAGAAAGAAAGAAAGAAAGAAAGAAAGAAAAAGAAAGAAAGAAAGCAGGGGTAGCAATCCTGACCTCAGACCTAATTAAAAGAGACAAGGAAGGAAACTACATCTTTCTAAAAGGCACCATAGACTGACTCTGAAGTAATATCAATACTAAACATACATGTACTAAATGATATAGCCTCCAAATTCTTCAAGGAGAAGCTAAGTAAGTTGCAGGTTCATGACCAAACAAGAGTTAGAGAGCATTATGGAATGCAAAATAAATACATTTGATTATATTAAAATAAAAAGCTTTTGTACAAACAAAACCAATGAAACCAAGATTAGAAGGGAAGCAGAAAGCTGGGAAATAATCTTTATAGAAAGTGTCTCTAATCATTGCCTCATTTTTCAAGTACATAGAGAACTTACTCAAATTTATAAGAATACAAGCCATTCCCCAATTGATAAATAGTCAAAAGATATGAACAGGCAGTTTTTCAGAGGAAGAAATTGAAACTACCAACAGGCATATGAAGAGGTACTCCAAATCACTTTGGATTAAAGAAATGCAAATTAAAACAATTCTGAGGTTCCACCTCACACCTATCAGATTGGCTAATATGACAAAAAAGGAAAATGATAAATATTGGAGAGGATATGGGAAAATTGGGACAGTCATGCACTGTTGGTGGAGTTGTGAGCTGATCCAACCATTCTGGAGAATAATTTGGAACTATGTCCAAAAAACAACCCTTTCATCCAGCAATACCACTACTAGTTCTGTATCCCAAAGAGATCATAAAAAGGGAAAATAATTTATATGTGTAACAATATTAATAGCAGCCCTTTTCATGGTGGCAAAATATTGGAAATCAAAGGAATTCCCATCAATTGGGGAATTGTTGAACAAGTTGTTGTATATAAATGTAATGGAATCCTATTGTGCAATAAGAAAAGATGAACATGCAGATTTCAGAAAAAAACTTCGAAAGACTTGTATGAACTGATGCAAAGTAGAATGAGCAGAATTAGGAGAACATTGTACACAGTATCAGCAACATTGTGTGATGATCAGTTATGAATGATTCAGCTCTTCTCAGTGATGCAGTGATGATCCATGACAAGTACTATCACAAAAGAAAATGCTGTCTACATCCAGATAAAGAACTGGTGGATTCTGAATGCAGATGGAAGCATACTTTTTTCACTTTATTCTTTTTCATAAATTTTTTTCATTTTGATCTGTTTCTTCTTTCACAAGTGTAATAGACATATATTTTACATGATAGCAAATGTATAACATATATCAAATTGCCTACCATTTTTGGAAGAGGAGAGGGTGGGAAAGGAAGGAGAAAAATTTGGAACTCAAAATCTTGTAAAACATGAATGTTAAAACTTGTCTTGACATGCAATTGGGAAAAATAAAATACTATTAAAAAGTGAAAAAAATGATTTATTGAAAACAATATCAACACAATTATACTTGTTGAACTTTTTAACATATTGATAAATGAATTAAATGAAATATCATAAACTATCATGTACTTTCATTCATTCTCTTATTCTACAAAAGAGTTTTTTCTTTTAAGATTTCATATTTCAGTTTCTTGTAGTTTTCTGACTCTGCACTTTTCATTTTACATTACTTAAAAAATGTCTTTACATAATTCTAAGCTCTCAAACTTTTCAGAGTACTCATTTCCAATACTTTATTTAGCTACTGATCAATATTAGGGTCTTATCTTTGCCTGCAATTTTTGTTTGTTTGTTTTGCAATAATAAGAAACGTTGTTATAAAATACTTGAACAGATGGGTTTCTTATTTGTTATCAAATAGCACTCTAGGAGTGTTTTCTTTGTAATGGAATTACTAGGTCAAGTGTATGATAATTTTTGTTACATCTATTTGATTATTCCAGATTTCTTTGAAAAATATTATACCAACCTTCAGGTCTACCTGAAGTAAATAGGTAACATAATGACTTTAGCTATTTCTTCACAACACTGCAAGCAATGAGTTTTGTCTCATATTATTTATTTCAAACAGTCATTTAGATTAAGATGGAACCTCAAAGATTTTTAAATTGACATTTCAATCATTAGTAGGTAGTACATCTTTATCCAGTTTACATTAGTAAGTTATATTTCTCATTTAAAAAATAATTTTTTATTTTAGTTGTCCACTTATCCATAATCAACTGGGAGATAATAATATAAAATTTTAATAGTTACACTTGGGGTTGAGATTTCAAATTATGTTAGATTTAACATAACAATATTATGAATTGATTACTCTAATTTTCTTTTAATTTGGTTTATTCTTTCAGACTTTTACTTTAATGCAAGCCAGTGTATTTTCCTCAGTTACATATAAAAACGTTTTTTAACATTCTTTTTTTAAAACTTTTAGATGCAAATTCTCTCCACCCCATTGAGAAGACAAGCAGTTTGATATAGGTCATACCTGTGTAGCCATGCAAAACATATCCATAGCAGCTATGTTGTGAAAGAAAGCATAGACAAAAAAAAAAAAAAAAACCCCTCAGGAAAAATAAAGTAAAAAAAAAAGCATGCTTCAATATGTATTCAGACACTGTCAGTTCTTTCTCTGGGAATGGATAGCATTTTTCATCCTAAATCTTTCAGAGTTGTCTTGAATTGTTGCATTGCTGAGAATAGCTAATTCATTCACAACTGATCATCTTAAATATTGCTGTTACTTTGTACACAGTACATTTCACTTTACATCAGCTCATGCAAGTCTTTCCAGGTTTTTTTCTGAGATCATCCTGCTCATATTTTCTTACAGTACAATAGTATTTCATTATAATCACATACCATAAATTGTCCAGTCATTCCCCAATTGATTGGTATCCCCTCAAATTCTAATTCTTTGCCTCCAGAAATGAGCTGCTTTGAATATTTTTGTGTATATAGGTTCTTTCTCTCAGGTCATGAATATTTCTAAGTTGATTAATTCCTAAAAATTCTGATTGGTTTTGCTTTTATTGTACATGACAGTTGTTTGTACAATGTTCTCATGGCATTAATTGCAACTCAATAAAAATATTTTTCTGGATTAATCTTGTATTTTGTGATTTTGCTCAACTTGTTTGTCTTTTGCATTAAATATTTTGTTGAAATGGATTTTTCAGAGTATTGTATTATTTTCAAATACCATTTCCACTTGTTCATTTTCTATTTAGCCTCTCTAATATAAAGGTTTTGTGAATTATTACAATTGCTAGAATTTTCAGTATCATGCCAAATAAAAGTAGCAAAATTTGGCAGGCTTATTTTGTATCAATTTTAATGAAAATACTTCTATTGTTTTCCCTTTGATTATTGTACCAACCATTGGGTTAAGGGAGATATTGTTAATGTTTAAGGAAATATCATTTATCCTAATTTTTATAATATTTGATTTAAGAATAAATCTTAGCATTTTCAAATGACTTTTTGAATTCATTTTTTAAACTTAATATTTTATTTCCCCCCATTTACATATAAATATAATTTTCATCACTTAAAAAATTGGGTTCCAAATTTTCTCCCTATCTCTCTGCCCTCATTGAGAAGATAAGCAATTTGATATAGTTTATATATGTACAGTCATGTAAAACAATTCCATGTTAGTCATTAAGTTGTGAAAGAAAAAGAATAAAAACACAAGAAAATAAAGCAAATGAAAAGCCTGCTTAGATCTGAATTTATACTCCATCAGTTTTTTCTCTGGAGATGCATAGCATTTTGTCATCATAAGTCCTTTGGACAAACAGGTCCTTCACTTGTACACCTCTATATGGTATTTGAGACATTCTTCCCTCAATCTCTCTCTTAATGAAAATTTTTCGTCTTCCATCTCCTCATGTTGAAATTCTACCTTTCCAACAATATTGAGGTCAAACATCACCTTCTCCTTGAAACATTCCTTGACCCTCTTTCCCAATCCACATAGAAGTGATTATTTCCTCCATTGTCCTTATACAAGACTTGAATCATAACCCTCTTGGGGACTTAATGTAATATTGTGCATTTTATTTATTTGCATGTCTCCTGCTGTATTATAAGTTTCTTTGAGGTAAAAAGATTCTTATTTGTGTATTTATCTTCCTTAGTACTAACCTTCCTTGGAACCACAATATATAATTATATAAGAAGATGTTTTGTTTGATGTTGAAAGTATATAGAAATTTTTTTTTTAAAATAGACAAATGTTTAATGAAAAAAAACAAAGAAACAACAACTTGGATTATAGTGGAGGAAAAAGTTTCAGGAAAGAAGAAGCAATAGTCAGAATTATATAAACACATTGTGTCTATTGATTTCACTATATTATTAGTTGACTTTCCACCACATTTTGCCATGGTAAACAAGCTTAATTCAGCTGGAAATCTTTGCACTTATTTGACTTAGTTGTGTCTAAAGGAAAAACAATCTGTTAAATAACATATGGATGTTCTTAGTAGTCGAGCCAATTCTTTCATAAGACATCTTACCCATGCTTAGCATTCAATAATTTCTACTAACAACTTATAGATCTATGATTATTGACTTTGAGCTCGTGGAAATTAGTATTACATTTGAATGGAAATATATATTTTGAGAGCCTTGATGTAGGTCAAAATTTCTCTGTGGTGTGTGTGTGTGTGTGTATGTCTGTGTGTGTGCCTGTGTGTGTGAGTGTGTGTATGTCTTTTGGCTAATTATATTGCTTTGGATCATGGAAATACTAAAGTAACAAAAAGTAACATCATGTAAATTCTATTTATAAAGTAGCTTTTACTTCTGAGAACATGGCAAGAATGTTGACCCTCTATCCTCACCCCCCACCCCCATTAGCTAGATCTGACCCCTGACAAGGCCCTTAAATAGAAAAAAACTCTCCCTTTTCATTCTGGCCAATAGGATAAGATGAAAGACCCTTTTTGAAGAATTACACCATCCCATATCACCATCTATCTACCTTTCTACTCAACAGCTGAGTAGAGAGGTGCTGTAGAAGAGCTAACCTGCCTGAGTATTGAAAGATGTCTCAAATGTGTCTCATTACTACTTAATTGTCAGATCCCAAGGCTCCATAGACTGCTGCCTTGACCTCCAAGATGAAAGATTCGTCATTTGCCCTTCTACCCTGCATTCACTCCACCCACCCCACTTTCTACCCCTTGGGTAGGGATTAATAATCACATCAACCTTAGCATTGTTCCTGGGAGGGGTATGAAAATATGCTGCCATATGCTTCCATTCTTAATCCCTGTGATTCTTAGGTGTAGAGTAAGTGGAATATAATTGAAAAGTCTTCTATTCACTTTCTTATTGATTTATATTCAATTGTCGCAACTGACATTTCTCAACAAATGTGCAAATACTCTGACGTGTACATTACATACAAACAGTTAAAGAGAGCTCTCTGATGATCATTGATAGCACATGACACTTGTCACCTTTGCAGGATTCAACCAAAGTCTCTGTAATACATGGGAACTGTAGGGCATAGGGATGGAAGGGAATAAGCATATAAATGCACTTACTATGTGTCAGTCACTGTGCTAAGCACTTTACAACTATTATCTCATTTCATCCTCACAACAACCCTGTGTCATAGGTGCTATTATCCCCATTTTTATTGTTGAGGAAACTGAGGCAGAGAAAAGTTCAATGATTTGGTCAGGGTCATACAGCTAACTAAGTATCTGAGTCTGGATTGAAATTCAGGTGTTTTTGACTCCAGGCCCACTGTGCCACCCAGTTACAGAGGAAAATAGAATTTAAAGCAAAAGCTCTATCCAGCAATGCTATGGCATAGTAAGTACAACAAGTATACCCACTTAGACTAAAATGAATGATTTCTGGTACGAACAGTCAATATTTCTCTTGAGTGTAGCATTGGGAAAGAGATACTTAAAATCTTCACAGAAGCACATCATTATTCTCTCTCAGACTGGATTTCAGGATACAGGATTACACTCTAACTAACAGGCTATAGTTTATCTGGGAATTTTGTTTGAAAATGCAGATTTTAATTGTTTTCTTAACATTTTCTAAAAGTGGAATAATAAATTTAAGTCTCTTAGAAAATATTAACATAAAAATCTGATGCCTAACAGTGTATAACCAACATAAGCTGCTGAGCTTTGTTTAGACAGCAAGTCCATCATGATGATACAAAGATAATTCACAGCCTTCTTTGGAGTGCATCTATCGAGTGCCTCAAGTCAAACTGCTATTTTCAAACTTGTGAAGAAAATCAGGACAAAAGAAAATGTTTTGAACATCAATGAAGGGGATTCAGGAAGTTCAATATCACAAAAAAAGTGGGCCATCTGTTTTGCAGTAAGAAAATCAGTATTATAGAGTCTGTAGAGATAGTGTCCTCAAAGATCACAGGTACAGAATTTTATAGCTATCTCTATTTGACTGGATGATTTGCTTAAATCTCTTTTTAAATACTAGCCACAAGAATAACAAACCAAGCCTCACAACATGATAACTGTGTGATATGAAAAATATGTAATTCACTTAACATAGAAAAGGGAAGAAATCAATTTAAGAAGAAATACGTTAAATTGGTACTACCATTTCCTAATCTAAACTCACCACCATTAAAAAAAAAAACACATACATTCGTACATGCTTCTGTAGAGTTACTAAAAAGCTGTTTTATGTGTGAAAATATTAATGCCACTATCCTCTGTAAGATTTTACAAGTATTTTCATATTTTAAGCTTCTGTCATACTTGGCTGACCTGTCTCCCCTTTTAGTAAGAAAGTTTTTGCTGGTTGGGGTGGTTTCAAGGCTCTTTTGATCTCCTTGTTATGTTAATTGATTTATATAATGAACTTCTGATTCAAATTGCTGAAATCAAGGTTGATGTATTTTCCTTGAAAAATTTCCCATTATTAATTTTCTTTTGTTCAGATAACTTATTTTAGTAGAACAAGTTGGAATTGCTTTAATTATAAATGATGTCTTTATCCTATCTTCTGGTTCTGCATTGATTTTTATCTTTCATCTGACCATACAGACAACTGATTCAGCAATTACTTCCATATCACTAATGAATTATTTTCTAACAAATAGTCAATTTCTATTTTGTGTGTTATTTAGACTTGTCATCCCCAAATTTTCCCATTTCATTAAAAAATACATTCATGATGTGTGTTTGAGTCATATGTAATATAAAAGTTTTTTTGTCTATATCATGTATTACTTCTGAACTCATTTACAACATTTTTTTCGCCTCTTTTTACCTATGTACACCATTAAAAATAAAGTTATGAAACAACAAATTACATGTTGATTTTTTTTGAGGCTCTTATCAAATTTTTCATAGAATTTTTCTAATTTATTCTTTCCAACAGATATTTGCAGATATATTTACTTATTTTTCATGGTGATATTTAAACAGAAATGTTTCTTATGAATTCTGCAATACCAGATGAGCAAATGCATCATTAAATGAGTTGTATGACGAGGTATTAGGTAACACTATACAAGTTGTCTTCAAAGAATCATAGTTGGGGATCATACAAAGGTCAATAGAGAAGTCTATTGTCGACATGGTAGTCTTCCAAACATTAGAAACAAGGAATTGGGCAGGGGAAGCTAAAGGAAGTGATCAAAGGAATGTATAATTAATAAAGTTGAGCTAACCATATGACTAGAATAAGAACTCCTTATCTATCTATAGTTTCTAAGTAATTACATGTTGTTAAGTTAGCTCAGTGGGTTTCTTGTCTGGATACATGTCATTTTTTGGGATAATAAATGTTTCTCATCCGTGCTGTTTTTCAGATGTGATTAGTCATATCAAAATTTTTTTTATAACTGTGATTTTCTTGGAACAAATTTTATTTTGTTTCTGGATTGATTGAACTAGTATATCACCTGCAAATAGTAGCACATGTATAGCTTTGTTAGCCAAAGATAATATTCCTTTTTATTGGGACTCTGCAGGGGACATTTTTGTGACATTTAAATAACAGAGGTGACTTATGTCTATGTTTTATAGCTTATTTAATTTCAATAGAGTCAATTGTTTACAGAGTTATCTCTATATTTGTATCTCTCAGTATCTTGATTGTAAAGATTTAACCTATCTATGGAAAATATATTATTTAAATAGACTCATGGCTGCCTTTTATTCTACTAAGTAAATCTATTAACAACAACAACAATGAAATACTTATCAAGTATCTAATGTGTGAAAAGTCTTCTATTAAGTATAAGGGAATACAAAGTTTGAATCAGATGTAAAACCTGCCCTCAAGGAGCTTATAATCTAGTTAAGATGCCATCAATGAAAATATAAGCAATATTGCATGGAAAGAAAATTAGAGAACTACAAAACAATGTTATGTGAAGTCTGAGGGTGAAATATATTGCCAACCAGGAGAAAGGAACAAAATATTGTTGAAAATGGAAAGGTGGGGAGGGTGATGGACTCAGGTTGGCAGAGTAAACTCAGGGACTTGCCTGAGATCTCCTCCAGAACCCTCTAAACACCTTTAAAAATGACTCTAAACAAATTCTAGAGTAGCACCACCTATAAAAGATGGAGCAAAACAAATTTCCAGCTCAAGACAACTTGGAAGGTTGGCAAGAAAGTTCTACTGCACCAAGGTGAGAGAGGAGTGCTGTGCCCTCACAAACCTGGCCCCAGCTGTCCCAGAGCAAGCCTCAGGGCAACTGAATTGCTATCAGCAGTGGTGGTTTCCAGATTTCTTGTCCCACAGACACCAGAGACAACTTGGAAGGTCAGTAGGAAGGGTCTATTGCACGAGGGTGGGAGTGCAGCACAGTCCAGCACAGGATCTGCCAGCATACCTGGCCCCAGCAGGCCAGGAGGAGGCCTTAGGGGTGACTAAATCAGCAGTGGTAGAAGCTGCTTCCAGGACAGCCCACAGATGGTAAGGGGGTGGAACAACTGGTCAGAAAAAAATTATAGGGTCTCTTTGCTAGCACTGAGGCAGGACTCTTTTGTTTTGCCCACACTTGGATCTGGGTCTCATACCTTGGTGGAAGTCCCAGGGTGAGGAGTAGCACTAGTATAGCAGAGATTTCAGCCACAATGGGGGGGGGACCCTCACAGTTCTAGGGCGAAAAGAGTGCTTGTGGTTGCTTACAGACCAGAGCACAGGCCAGAAGAGAACTAAACACCTCTCCTTAGATCATACCACCTTGGAAGAACTGAAAACTTACAGATCCCTAAAAGTATATCTGAAAACAGCTACACAAAACCCCTGAAGTTTGGGACAGTGCTCCCTCCACGCTGGAAGCAGAGCCCTACTTTAACAAAGAGTAAAGTCAAGTAATCGACTGGGAAAATGAGCAAACAACAGGAAAAAAAAAACTCTGACTATAGAAACTTATGGTGACAAAGAACATTAAAACACTCAGAAGAAGAAAACAAAGTCAAAGCTCCTATATCCAAAGCCTCTAAGAAAAATATGAATTGGTCTCAGGCCATGGAAGAACTGAAAAAGGATTTTAAAAATCAAGTAAGAGAGGTAGAGGAAAAATTGGGAAGATAAATAAGAGTGATGCAAGAAAATCATGAAAAATGAGTCAATAGCTTGCTAAAAGAGACCCAAAAAATACTGAAGAAAATAACATCTTAAAAAAGAAACAGACTAGGTCAAATGGCAAAAGAGGTCCAAAAAGCCAATGAGGAGAGGAATACCTTAAAAAGCAGAATTGGCCAAATGGAAAAAAAAAAGGTCCAAAAGCTCACTGAAGAAAATAATTTAAAAATTATAGCAGAGCAAATGGAAGCTAATGACTTTATGAAAAACCAAGAAGCAACAAAACAAAACCACAAGATTGAAAAAAAAATAGAAGCCAACATGAAATATCTCATTAGAAAAACAACTAACCTGAAAAACAGATCTGGGAAAGATAATTTAAAAATTATTGGACTACTTGAAAGCCATGATAAAAAAAAGAGCCTAGACATTATCTTTTAAGAAATTATCAGGTAAAACTGCCATAATATTCTAGAACTAGAGGGTCAAATAGAAATTGAAAGAATCTACCAATTACCTCCTGAACAAGGTACCAAAATGAAAACTACCAGGGATATTATAGTCAAATTCTTGAATTATCAGATCAAAGAGAAAATATTGTAAGCAGGCAGAAAGAAACAATTCAAGCATTGTGGAGCCACAGTCAGAATAACACAAGATTTAGCAGCTTCTACATTAAAGAATCATAGGGCTTGAAATATGGTATTCCAGAGGGCAAAGGAACTAGGATTAAAATCAAGAATCACCTACCCCATATAATCCATGAGGGGGAAAAATGGATATTAAATGAAAGAGAAGACTTTCAAGCATTCTTGATGAAAAGACCAGAGCTGAATAGGAAATTTGATTTTCACATACAAGACTCAAGTAAAGCATAAAAAGCTAAACAGGAAAGGGAAATCATAAGGAACTTAAAACTGTTTACATTTCTACATGGGAAGATGATATTTATAACTCATAAAATCTTTCTCATTATTAGGGTAGGTAGAAGGAACATATATAGACAGAGGGCACAGGTGTGACTTGAATATGAAGGGAAGATATCTAAAAAATAAAATTAAGGATTGAGAGAGGAATGTACTGGGAGAGAAAGTGAGAGGTAGAATTGGGTAAATTATCTCACATAAAAGAGGCAAGAAAAAGTTTTTACAGTGGTGGGGAAGAGGGGGGAGAGGGGGGGATGTGATTGAGCCTTAGTCTCATCAGAGTTAGCTCAAAGAGAGAATAATATACACAGGCAATTAGGTATAGAAATCTATCTTACCCTACAGGAAAGTAGAAGGGGAAGGGGAAAAGAGAAGGGGAGGTGACAGAAGGTAGGGCAGATTAGGGGAAGGAATAGTCAGAAGTAAAACACTTTTGAGGAGGGACAGGGTGAAAGGAGAGAGAGAATAAAATAAATGGGGATAGGGAGAATAGGATGGGGGAAATAGTCAGCAATAGTAACTGTGAAAAATATTTTTGAAGCAAATTTCTCTGATAAAGGTCTCATTTCTCAAATACATAGAGAACTGTGTAAGATTTATAACAATAAGAGCCATTCCCCACGTGATAAATGATCAAAAAATATAATCAGTTCTCAGATGAAATAATCAACGTTATCCATAGCCATATGAAAAAATATTCTAACTCATTATTGATTGGACAAATGCAAATTAAAACAATTCTGAGGTACTACCTCATACCTATTAGATTGACTAATAGGACAGAAAAGGTAAATTACAAAGGTTGGAGGGGATGTGGGAAAAATGAGACATTAATGCATTGTAGGTGAGTTGTGAATTGTTTCAACCATTCTATAGAGCAGTTTAGAACTATGCCCAAAGGGCTGTAAAACAATGCATGCCCTTTGACCTAGCAATACCATTACTAAGTATGTATCCAAGAAGAGACTAAAAAAAAACACAAAAAAGGCAAAGGCCCTATATGTATAAAAATATTTATAGCAGCCCTTTTCTGGGAGTAAAGAATTAGAAATTGAGAAGATTCCCATTGATTGGGAAATGGCTGAACAAGTTGTGGTGTGTAATTATGATGGAATGGCATTGTACTGTAAGAAAAGATGAGTAGGATGCTCTCAGAAAAACCTGGAAAGACTTGCATGGGCTGATGCAAAGTGAAATGACACTATGTACAAAGTAACAGCAATATTGTAAGATGATCAGCTGTGAATGACTTAGCTTTTCTTGCAATACAATGATCCAAGACAACTCTGAAGGATTTATGAAGAAAAATGCTATCCATTCCGAGAGAAACAGCAGATGTTGTCTGAATACAGATTAAAGCATACTTTTTTACTTTCTTTTTTTTTCTGTCTTTTTTTTTTCACAAGATGACTATAATGGACATGTTTTGCCTGACTACACATGTATAACCTATATCAAATTGCTTGCCTTCTCAATGGGGAGTGGGGGGGTTGGAGAGAGGAAGGGAGAGACTTTGGAACTCAAAGTTTTACAAAATGTTAAAAATTGTTTTTACATGTAGCTAGTGGAAAATTAAATACTAAATCAATACAAAAATAAAAAAAATTATTGTCAAAAAAAAGAAAGAAAATGGGAAGGTTGATTGCATATTATGCTTAGTTATCTACAATTGAGGGATCTTTGGCATGACAGTGAATGGAGGTACCATATGTTCATTAAACTTTTATAAGTAGAACTGAGTTACCCCTAATAAATGTGACTGAATGCAAAACATACGTATTTTCTTTTGACCCTTCCATGTCATTTATGGACATATTACATGTTCTGTACAGGTTGTGACTGAGTCTAGTTCTTTCATGTCAAATTTAGATTAGAAAAACACAAAGAAACCTAGTCCAACGTGTCTCAGCTACTAAGATGCAGGAGTATGGGGAAACTTTGAAGACTCCAGATCAGATCAAAGCAACCGTATACCTAATGTCTTCTCTGAAGTCAGATACCTCCAGAAGATCAAATATTCTCTGGTACTATTTTCTAAACATTTACAATAAAATTTATTTTGAGATATCAGCGCCTAAAAGGTTATTGTTTCCTTTTTAGAAGGCAATTAAAAGTGATGAATCAGGAGAATTCAGAACTCCACATACTCCACGTACATTACCATATAAGGTTGTAGCAAACTAGACAAATGGAAACTCTCTTATACCTGTTTGATACAAAGTTCCCTTTCACTGTAGTGTGATGTCCCGCAACCACAAAGTAAGAACATTTCAGTTCTTTCTACTTTGTCAATGTGTTTTATGCTGGATTTTTGTTGTTGTTGTTGTTGAACACCATGGAAACCATCTGATGGCCATCACTTTTGAACATGGTACCTTGTCTATAAAGAAAGGTTATTTTTCTAATGTGCCTGTAGATAATATGCTTCACTGAGCCAGTGAGGAAGTATTTCCTGTGACACAGGAATCAGATTGCAGAAATGTAATTGGAGCAGACTGGATACAGTGAAAGACCAGTAGCAGCAACAGCTCAGAAATGTATGAGAATTTACAACTGGTACATGATGGATATGAATGAAATCATGGTCATCATGGTGGGGAGGAAAGGGAGGAAAGGACCTGAAGTCAGGAGACTTGTGCTGAATCCAGGAGCATAAGAGCCAATTATTAAATATTCTGTGCAAGAATTTATACCTCAGAAATCCATATACACTACAAATCTGTTCTTGATTTATATTTTTGTATAAAAAAGCAGTAGAGAAAATATTAGTAAGTCATTCTAAGTTTAAAAGTGTGTCATGTGTATTTTTTGGAGAGTTGATTATTGAACATTACCAGCAAAGCACTGTATAAAACTACCTCACAATATTCTCAAAGGTTTATTTTCTATTGAGTAATGATGCTAATGAGATCATAACAGGTTGTTTTTGTTTTCCTTTTTTTTTTATAATGTAGACTACAATAAAATGTTAGTTATCTGTAGTGGTTAGCATGAGAGTATATTCTGCTGTATTAGAGGCAGTACGTAGGTAGTGGAAAGGGCCTTATCTGGGAATTCTGAAAAATCTTTGCTCCACCATTTACCAGTTGTTTCTGGGTTTTGTTTTTGTTTTTGTCTTTTGTTTTGTTTTGTTTTGTTTTTGATTTTGAGCATGTCACCTCAGCTCTCTAGGCTTTAAAATGATGGGGTTAAACTAGATAACAACTGGAGTCCTTTCCAGTTCTCCTATTCTGAGTCATAGATTATCTGCTTAATTTAGGACTAATTTACATAAATTAACAAATTTGCAAAGGATGAAAATAAGGTAAAATAAATATACAATAAAAAATAAGGTCAAAATGCTTTATTTGTTCTTCAGTGATTCATAAGGATTTCTATTATTTTAAAATGTTTTGTTAATATCATTTGCTTTGGGGGGGGGGGGACTGCCAAGGTAATTTTTTGATATACATGCCTAACCCTATTTGCTCTCAACAGAAAGAATGCTGAATTTGGGGTCAGAGGATTTGATCTTAAATTTCAGCTTTGATGCTTACCCACCTGTGGAACTTTGGATAAGGCTCAACTACTCAAGGTCTCAGTTTCTTTATTTTATCACTTGTATTCGAGTGCCATAGTTGTCATTGAAATTTTTCAGATTCCTTGAAATTCCTCTGATTCCAACTGCTCTTTTGGGTGTGGTTTTCTCTTACATTATTTCACTCATTGTATATATTGCTTTTCTGATTCTCTTGCTCTCACTCTGTGTCAGTTGTGTGAGGAATATTTCAATGACTTTGGTTTTTCATTATAATGCTTAGTTATCATTGTATTGAAGAAATGTAAAAATGCTAGATGATAGAGTTTTGGTTGATAGAATGCCAGGTGAGCCAATTATTACTGTAAAGCCTTTCTTTACAGTAAAGGACATCAAATTAGACATACAGGAGCTGAACAGTTATCTTTTTTTACAGTTGTTAAAAATAAGTCATCAGAATTCTCTTTTTGATTACAGAATCCAGTAGCTTCAATGGGCAGCCTGACTGTGTTATTGTAAAAACACAGAAGTATTCCATTTCAACTTTGTTTTTAGTCAACAAAGCACCATAAACCCACATTACTGGGTTAGTGTCTTTACCATTGTTAATAACAAGCATCTTTTAAGTATAATTCTAATCAAAATGTTTCCCAACAAAAAGGGTCTAGGGATTAAAAATGGAATGATTCAGGCAGTTTGGGTAATTTAAATTAAATGTATTTATGATGGCATTACATCCTACAGACTGTTTACTCAGCACAATGCTGAAGTTGCTTCTACTTTCTGAGAAAAAGAGCTGCTCTCTATTACTGTTAAGATGAACAATTTCAGTTACAGTAAATACCAGAAATAATAACTCAGAAAAGAACTTCATCAGAGTTGATGTAATGGAGGGATCATTTGATCATGCATTGTCTTAAGTGGCAGTCTACACTGATTACATTTGCCCCATTACAACTAATTGACTTGATTTATGAAAGTGTAAAACAGGTATAATGTGCTAACTAGCTATCTAACTTTGCTAGGTGCTGGAGATAGAAATACAAAAGCAAAGATAGTTCTTGCACACAAAGAGCTGAACATCCTAATAGCAGGTTTAAAATCTACAAAGGAGGGGCACTTTGGTTTAGAAAGTTATCAGGATTGGATCGTAGGGGATTAGCTTGACACACCTCTACCAGTAATAGTGAGAGTTGATTTGACCATCCTTCTAAAACTGTTATGGAGGGGAGAGGTCACTGCAAGACTGTTGGCAAGACTGAGGAGAAGGTTGGGAAGTAGAGATTGTGGCTGGAGACAGAGGGCCAGATAAAGCATTCACTAATCAGCACAACAGGTCCTATAGGAGAAATTGAAGATGAAGGGGTTAAAATCTCTAAGTCAAAGTAGCAAGGCAACTGGTAAGGCTGGTGTTAAAATGGCTTCTGAAAATGGAGTGATGTGCTATTCTAAATATATCAGAAGTGTAGGAGCAGAGGTGAGCTTAGGTATCTCTGTTCTTAGCTTCTTTTAAGTCTAGAAGGGGAAAAAGACACATTTCCAGATCCTGTCATGGAATACCATTTCTAGACAGACTAACAAGCTAACATACTTACAAGGAGGTCTTCTGTACCCTAGGAAAGCCAGTGGGGCAGCATTATACATCTAATAACTAGAATGGGTTACTAGAGCTATACATTAGGATGGCAAATTTAGATAGCACTAAAAGTAGATCAGACTAATAGCATTTGAAGACCTTTAGTGAAATATATAAAAATGACGACAACAACAACAACAACAACAGAGTTTAGCACATGGTTAGCAAATGATCTACTCAAACTTGGGAGGTCACTCAAATAATGCATATTACAATTCATCCTTGCCTGAACATTTTGTGCTTTTATTGTCCATGTTGTCCCCAAAAGTTTTCCACAGTGTGTTCACCCACTTTACCAGACATATTCCTTACTTCCTCTTGACATGAAGAGGATGCCAACGCAACACTCTGATCATCATTTGCCATCTTCTCATCTTGTCATAGAATTATTTGAAAAGCCCCTTTATTCTTGTTCTTCTGTCTTTATCTTTTCATCAATCTTGCCTTGCTACGCCCCAACCTTGGATTATTTGCACCATCTGCTACCTTCACTTCTATTCACACGCTGCTAAATTGAGCTGGAGAAAATAACAAAATCTTTCAGATATCAACCATGTGAAAGAATTCTTCAAATCACCAAAATAAGAGAAATACAAATGAAAAATCAACCTGATATTTCACCTTACACTCTAAAAATTGGAAAAGGTGATATTGCCATTTTTGGCAATAATCAATGATAAAGGTGCTGTGCAATGGTGGGCACACTAAAACATTGGTGGTGTACCATTTGAAATGGTACAGACATTTTTTTTTTTGTACTGAACCAAATGATTTCTTTTTTTGTTGTGAAAAACTAAGTATATTTCCCTTCATCCTATCCCGCCCTCCATTTATTCTATTCTCTCTTTTGACCCTGTCCCTCCTTGGAAGTGTTTGCTTCTGATTGTCCCTTCCCTTAATCTGCCCTCCCCTCTATCATCCTCCTGCTCTCTTGTCCTCTTCCCCCCTATTTTCTGTAGGATAAGATAGATTTCCATACCCAATCAAGTGTGCATGTTATTCTTTCCTTAAGCCAAATCTGATGAGAATAAGATTCACTCATTCCCTCTCACCTTCCCCCTGTTTCCTTTCCACTGTAAAAATCTTTTCTTGTCTGTTCTATGTGAGATAATTTACCCCACTCTACCTCTCCCTTTCTCCTCCCAGTATAATCCTCTCTCAACCCTTAATTTTATTCCCCAGATATCATCCGTTCCTCATCAACTCATCCTGTGCCCTCTATTTTTCTATCCATCCATCCATCCATCTATCTATCTATCTATCTATCTATCTATCTATCTATCTATCTATCTATCTAT